>NC_080382.1:97962634-98262634 GCF_014773155.1 Arachis stenosperma
AAGCAATTGCTACACCCACTAATGATACTAAGACCGTACTGAAATTCCTCCAGAAGAACATTTTCAGCAGATTTGGCGTTCCCAGAGTGCTAATCAGTGATGGGGCACTCATTTCTGCAATAACAGCTATACTCTGCTATGGTTAGATATGGAATCAGCCATAAAGTGGCAACTCCGTATCATCCACAGACAAATGGGCAAGCTGAAGTCTCTAACAGAGAGCTAAAAAGAATCCTAGAACGACTGTGATAGCCCGAAGAAAGGATTGGGCAAAGAGCTTGGATGATGCTCTGTGGGCATACAGAACAGCATTCAAGACTCCTATAGGAACCTCTCCATACCAATTGGTGTATGGGAAGGCCTGTCATTTGCCTGGAACTGGAACACAAAGCCTACTGGGCGACCAGATTCCTAAACATGGATGCACAGTTAGCTGGTGAGAAAAGACTGCTCCAGCTAAATGAGCTAGAGGAGTTCAGACTCAATGCCTTTAAAAATGCAAAATCTATAAGGAGAAGGCAAAGAAGTGGCATGAAGAGATTGTCAACCAGAGTCTTTGAGCCAGGACAAAAAGTTCTGCTCTTCAACTCCAGGCTCAAACTGTTTCCAGAAAACTCAAATCCCGGTGGAGGGTCCGTATGTGATTACAGGAGTATCACCATATGGATATGTTGAGCTTCAGGATACTGATTCTGACAGAAAGTTCATTGTAAATGGACAAAGAATCAAGCACTATCTTGAAGGAAATTTTGAGCAGGAATGCTCAAACTGAGGCTTGAGTGATTCTCAGTGAAAGTCCAGCTAAAGACAGTAAAGAAGCGCTTGCTGGGAGGCAACCCAGTCATTAGAAAGTTGTATGAATTGTTCTTACAGAGGCAAGTATCAAAAATGAAGGAATTCACAGAGTTACAGAAGGATTCAGCTCAAAAAGCGAGAAAATGAGCTTACTGGCGAAAAAACGCCAGTAAGGTGCATTTTGGGCGTTAAACGCCAGAAGGGTACCATTCTGGGCGTTTAACGCCAGTAATGGTACCATTGTGGGCGTTAAACGCCAGAATGGGTACCATTCTGGGCGTTTAACGCCAGGTGTGCAGCATCACTGGGCGTTCAGAAAAACGCCCAGTGAGGAAGGTTTTCTGGCGTTTAACGCCAGCCAGGGTACCTGGCTGGCGTTAAACGCCCAAAAAGGGTGCCAAGTGGGCGTTAAACGCCAGAATGGGTGCCATTCTGGGCGTTTAACGCCAGAAAGGTGGGGGGACCACGTTTTTGTTTTTAACTCAAATTTTTTCAAACTTTCCTCTTTTTACCCATAATCTTCTGCATAAATGCACTTCAACCTTTCATCATTTACTTTCAAATCTTCACAATCAAAACCATTCTTCAAATCTATTTCAAAATAATCTCAAATCTTCTTCAAAACTCACCCTTTTCTCAAATTTTTCAAAATCTTTTCAAATTTCCTTTCAAATCTCTCTTTTGTTTTCGAAATTCTCCTTCCCCCACTCTATAAATGAACGTTCCTCACCCCTCCTTCCTCACACCATTCGAATTTCCTCTCTCTCTCTCTCTCTTCTCTTCTTTCTTTTCTTTTTGCTTGAGGACAAGCAAAACCTCTAAGTTTGGTGTGCTTTTCCGTGATCACTAAGCTAAGATCTATCAAGATCATGGCTCCCAAGGGAACAAACCAACTCAAGAGGAAAGAAAGAGACTAATCCAAGAATCTTTGGAATGAAGAAGTTCTTAACCAAAGAACATGAAGACCATTATCACAAAATAATGGGTCTGAGGTCAGTGATCCCGGAAGTTAATTTGATCTGAAAGAAGATGAATATCCGGAGATCCAAGAGCAAATTCGAAAAGAGGTTGGGAAGTTCTGACCAATCCTGAGACAAAGGTTGGAAGGAACATGGTTCAGGAATTCTACTCAAATCTGTGGCTAACAGATAAGCAAAGAATGACTGGAACCGCTTACCATACCCACAGAACCATGGTCAGAGGGAAAGTTATGTACTTCCATCTGGACAAAATAAGAGAAATCTTCAAACTACCTCAACTACAAGATGATCATGATTCCTTCAATAGGAGGATGGTGAGAGTAGATAAAGGTTTGGATCAAGTTCTAGAGGACATCTGCCTCCCTGGGACTAAGTGGATAACCAATTCAAAGGGTGTCCCAAACCAACTCAAGAGGGAGACCTCAAGCCAATTGCAAGAGGTTGGCTAGACTTTATTGGGCGTTCCATATTGCCCACTAGCAACCGTTCTGAGGTCACCATCAAGAGAGCAGTGATGATTCACTGCATTATGCTTGGAAAAGAAGTGGAGGTTCATCATGTGATTGCTTGTGAGATCTACACCATTGCAAATAAGAATTCCACTGAGGCCAAACTGGCTTACCCAAGCTTGATTTCCTTGCTCTGTAAAGAGGCTGGGGTGAAGATGGGAGTAGATGAGTTCATACCCATTGAACACCCAATCACCAAGAAGTCAATGGAAGGACAAGTGCAAGACAACTCCATCAAGAGGAGGGCGCAGGAATTCCTCCCTGAATTCCCAAGAACTGACTACTGGTCCAGCCTAGAAGCATCTATTAACAAGCTGCAAGAGACTATGGAGCAACTGAAGGAAGAACAGCAGAATCAGAATTGCATGCTCTGCAAATTGCTGAAGGAACAAGAGAAGCAGGGGCGTGAAATACAAGAGATGAAACGCCAAAAGCTCTCCTCTCAAGCTGAGGGAGCATCCACTTCTCAAAATCAAGGTTGTTGAGTCCTAACCCTGTGAAAACCTCTATCATTAGGAGCCTCTGTTTTTCGTTTTTTTTTATTATTTTCCTTTATTTTTCGTTTTTCTAGTCTCATTCTATATCTATATTTGAGTATTGTTCTTAGTTCATAATTAATAAAATTTAAGTTTATGCCTTAAAGCTATGAATGTCCTATGAATCCATCACCTCTCTTAAAAGAAAAATGCTTTAATCACAAAAGAACAAGAAGTACAGGATTTCGAAATTTATCTCTGAAACTAGTTGAATTAGCTTGATGTGGTGACAATACTTTTTGTTTTCTGAATGAATGCTTGAACAGTGCATATGTCTTTTGAATTTGTTGTTTTAAGAATGTTAAAATTGTTGGCTCTTGAAAGAATGATGAGAAAGAGAACTGTTATTGAGGATCTGAAAAATCATCAAATTGATTCTTGAAGCAAGAAAAAGCAGTGAAAAAAAAAAGAATTTTCGAAAAAAAAAAAAGAGAAAAGAAAGAAAAGAAAAAGAAAAGAAATAAAGTTGTGATCCAAGGCAAAAGAGTGTGCTTAAGAACCCTGGACACCTCTAATTGGGGACTTTAGCAAAGCTGAGTCACAATCTAAAAAGGTTCACCCATTATGTGTCTGTGGCATGCATGTATCCGGTGGTAATACTGGAAGACAGAGTGCTTTGGGCCACAGCCAAGACTCATACACTGGCTATGTTCAAGAATCAATATACTTAACTAAGAGAATCAATAACATTATCTGAGTTCTGAGTTCTTATAGATGCCAATCATTCTAAACTTCAAAGGATAGAGTGAGATGCCAAAACTATTCGGAGGCAAAAAGCTACTAGTCCCCTCATCTAATTGGAGCTATGTTTCTTTGATATTTTGGAGTCTATAGTATTTCTCTTCTTTTTATCCTATTTTGATTTTCAGTTGCTTGGGGACAAGCAACAATTTAAGTTTGGTGTTGTGATGAGCGGATAATTTGTATGCTTTTTGGCATTGTTTTTAGTAGGTTTTTGGTATCTTTTAGTTAGTTTTTAGTATATTTTATTATTTTTTAATTAAATTCACTTTTCTGGACTTTACTATGAGTTTGTGTGTTTTTCTGTGATTTCAGGTATTTTCTGGCTGAAATTGAGGGTCCTGAGCAAAAATCTGATCCAGAGACCGAAATGGACTGCAGATGCTGTTGGATTCTGACCTCCCTGCACTCGAAGCGAATTTTCTGGAGCTACAGAAGCCCAATTGGCGCGCTCTCAACGGCATTGGAAAGTAGACATCCTGGGCTTTCCAGCAATATATAATAGTTCATACTTTGCCCAAGATTTGATGGCCCAAACCGGCGCTCAAAGTCACCTACAGAAATTCCAGCGTTAAACGCCGGAACTGGCATAAAAATTGGAGTTAAACGCCCAAACTGGCATGAAAGCTGGCGTTTAACTCCAGAAAAGGTCTCTACACGAAATTCCTTCATTGCTCAGCCCAAGCACACACCAAGTGGGCCCGGAAGTGGATTTTTCTGTCATTTACTCATTTCTGTAAACCTTAGGACACTAGTTTACTACATATAGGACCTTTTGACTTTGTAATCAGTACCTTATGCAACCGGATGACCTCATAACATTTTGTATACGTTTCTTCCACAGTATGAACCTCTAAACCCCATGGTTGGGGATGAGGAGCTCTGCTGTGTCTTGATGGATTAATGCAATTACTACTGTTTCTTATTCAATCATGCTTGCTTCCATTCTAAGATAACACTTGTTCTTAATCCGGATGAATGTGATGATCCGTGACATCATCATCATTCTCAACCATGAACACGTGCCTGACAACCACCTCTGTTCTATCTTAGATTGAGTAGTTATCTGGGTTCTTTAGTCGGAATCTTCGTGGTATAGGCAGGACCTGATGGCAGCATTCAAGAATCCGGAAGGTCTAAACCTTGTCTGTGGTATTCTGAGTAGGATTCAATGGAATGACTGTGACGTGCTTCAAACCTGTAACCTACTGGGCGTCAGTGACAGACGCAAAAGAGTGATTCTATTCCGGTAGGGGAGGGAACCAAACCGGTGATTGGCAGCACTGTGACAGAGTGTGTGCATTAGCTTTCATTGCGCGGATGGGAGGTAGCTGCTGACAACAGTGAGACCCTACACGAGCTTGCCATGGAAGGAGCCTTGCGTGTTTGATGAAGAAGACAGTAGGAAAGCAGAGATTCAGAAGATGGAGCATCTCCAAACCTCAACCCATTCTCCATTACTGCAGTACACGTAACCATTTCATGCCCTTTTGCTTTTTACAATCAATCCTGATAATTTCTGATCTCCTGACTAAGATTTACAAGATAACCATAGCTTGATTCAAGCCGACAATCTCCGTGGGATCGACCCTTGCTCACGCAAGGTATTACTTGGACGACCCAGTGCACTTGCTGGTTAGTTGTGCGGGATTGCAAAAGTGTTATTGCAATTTCGTGCACCAAATAACAAGCCTTTTTCCATCATCTTCTCAGCAACAGACAGAGCATTTTGAGCAGAGCTCCTCTAGCTTGGCAAATATAGTCTCTGATCTGTCTAAGGCCACTTTAAGTTTCATGAGTGAAACAAGGTCCTCAATTAGAAATTTGGAGGCACAAGTGGCCCAGCTGAGTAAGAAAATCACTAAAACTCCTCCTAGTACTATCCCAAGCAATATTGAAGAAAATCCAAAAAGAGAGTGCAAGGCCATTGACATAATCAAAATGGCCGAACCTAGAGAGAAAGGGGAGGACGTGAATCCCAATGAGGAATACCTCATGAGACGTCTCCCAGACAAGAAGGAGTTCCCTATTGAGGACCTAAAAGAATCTGAGGCTCATATAGAGACCATAAAGATTCCTTTAAACCTCCTTCTGCCATTCATGAGCTTTGAGAACTATTCTTCCTCTAAAGAGGATGAAGATGTAACTGGAGAGCAAGTTGCTCAATATCTAGGAGCCATCATGAAGCTGAATGCCAAATTGTTTGGTAATGAGACTTGGGAAGGTGAACCTCCCTTGCTCATTAGTGAACTAGATACATGGGTTCAGCAAACTCTACCTCAAAAGAAACAAGATCCTGGTAAATTCTTAATACCCTATACCATAGGCACCATGACCTTTGAGAAGGCTCTGTGTGTCCTGGGGTCAGGTATAAATCTTATGCCACTCTCTATAATGGAGAAACTGGGGATCTTTGAGGTACAGGCTGCCACATTCTTATTACAGATGGCAGACAAGTCAATAAGACAAGCTTATGGATTGGTAGAGGACGTGTTAGTGAAGGTTAGAGGCCTTTACATCCCTGTTGATTTCATAATCCTAGACACTGGAAGGAGGAGGATGAATAGATCATCCTTGGAAGACCCTTCCTAGCCACAGCAGGAGCTGTGATTGATGTTGACAGAGGTGAACTAGTCCTTCAATTGAATGTAGACTACCTTGTGTTTAAAGCTCAAGGTTATCCTTCTGTAAACATGGAAAGGAAGCATGAAAAGCTTCTCTCAATACAGAGTCAAACAAAGCCCCCACAATCAAACTCTAAGTTTGGTGTTGGGAGGCCACAACCAAACTCTAAGTTTGGTGTTGAACCCCCATATTCAAACTCTAAGTTTGGTGTTGGGAGGTCCCAACAATGCTCTGATGATCTGTGAAGCTCCAAGAGAGCTCACTGTCAAGCTATTGACATTAAAGAAGCGCTTATTGGGAGGCAACCCAATTTTTATTTATCTATATTTCTATTGTTCTTTTATGTTTTATTAGGTTTATGATCATGTGGAGTCACAAAACAATTGCAAAAATTAAAAACAGAATCAAAAACAGCAAAAGAAAAAGCACACCCTGGAGGAAGAGCTTACTGGCATTTAAACGCCAGTAAGGAGCATCTGGCTGGCGTTCAACGCCAGAACAGAGCATGAATCTGGTGATGAACGCCAGAAACAAGCAGCAATCTAGCGTTTAAACGCCAGGATTGCACCCTGAGGAAAGCTGGCGTTTAACACTATAAATAAGCATCATTCCGGCGTTAAACGCCAGGATTGCATGCAGAGGGCATTTTACACGCCTAATTGGTGCAGGGATGATAAATCCTTGATACCTCAGGATCTGTGGACCCCACAGGATCCCCACCTACCTCAATCTATCTTTCCCATCACCTCTTCACTACTTACAACCATCCACTCTTCCCCATAAACCCCACCTACCTTCAAATTCAAAATCTCTTTCCCACCCAAACCCACCCTAAATGACCGAACCTACTACCCTCTCCCTCCACTATATAAACCCCTCCATCCTTCTTCTTTTTCACAAAACATAACCCTCTCTTCTCCCCCTTGGCCGAAACCCACACATCTGTCCCTCTCCTCCATATCTTCTTATTCTTTTCCTATTCTTTCTTCTTTTGCTCGAGGGCAAGCAACATTCTAAGTTTGGTGTGGTAAAAACATAGCTTTTTTTGTTTTTTCATAACTATTGATGGAACCTAAGGCTGGAGAAACCTCTAAAAAGAGGAAAGGAAAGACAAAAGCTTTCACCTCTGAGCCATGGGAGATGGAGAGATTCATCTCAAGGGTCCATAGCTCAGTAGTAGAGCATTTGACTGCACATCAAGAGAGTCCACTCATGGACCTCAACTAGAGCATGAGGAATCCCCTCATCAAGACATCCCTGAGATGCCTCAAGGGATACATTTTCCTCCACACAACTATTGGGAGCAACTAAGGATAGGAGCACCAAAATCACTAGGGATAAAACAACAAAGGCAAGGAAGAGACATAGAGGAGCTCAAAAACATAGAGGACCTCAGGCGCTCCATTGATCTTCAAGAGGGAGACACCACCCACACTAAGGTGGACTCATTCCTTAATCTTCTTGTCTATTTATTTGCTGTTTTCGGTTTTATGATATATGTTTGTCTATGTTTGTGTCTTTATTATTACATGATCATTAATGTCTAGTGTCTATGTCTTAAGGCTATGAATAAATCCATGAATCCTTCACCTTTCTTAAATGAAAAATATTTTTAATACAAAAGAACAAGAAGTACATGAGTTTCAAATTCATCCTTGAAATTAGTTTAATTATATTGATGTGGTGACAATACTTTTTGTTTTATGAATGAATGCTTGAACAGTGCATATTTTTTATCTTGTTGTTTATGAATGTTAAAATTGTTGGCTCTTGAAAGAATGATGAAAAAGAGATATGTTATTGATGATCTGAAAAATCATAAAATTGATTCTTGTAGCAAGAAAAAGCAGTGAAGAACAAAGCTTGCGAAAAAAAAAAGTGGCGAAAAAATATGAAAGAAAAAGAAAAAGTAAGCAGAAAAAACCAATAGCCCTTAAAACCAAAAGACAAGGGTAAAAAGGATCCAAGGCATAGGAGGGCCCAAGGAAAATAAATCTAGGCCTAAGCGGCTAAATCAAGCTGTCCCTAACCATGTGCTTGTGGCATGCAGGTCCAAGTGAAAAGCTTGAGACTGAGTGGTTAAAGTCGTGATCCAAAGCAAATAAAGAGTGTGCTTAAAAGCTCTAGACACCTCTAACTGGGGACTTTAGCAAAGCTGAGTCACAATCTAAAAAGGTTCACCCAGTCATGTGTCTGTGGCATTTATGGATCCGGTGGTAATAATGGAAAACAAAGTGCTTAGGGCCACGGCCAAGACTCATAAAAGTAGCTGTGTTCAAGAATCAACATACCTAACTAGGAGAATCAATAACACTATCTAAAATTTTGAGTTCCTATAGATGCCAATCATTCTGAACTTCAAAGGAAAAAGTAAGATGCCAAAACTGTTCAGAAGCAAAAAGCTACAAGTCCCGCTCATCTAATTAGAACTAAGCTTCATTGATATTTTGGAATTTATAATATATTCTCTTCTTTTTATCCTATTTGATTTTCAATTGCTTGGGGACAAGCAACAATTTAAGTTTGGTGTTGTGATGAGCGGATAATTTATACGCTTTTTGGCATTATTTTTAGGTAGTTTTTAGTAGGCTCTAGCTACTTTTAGGGATATTTTCATTAGTTTTTATGCAAAATTCACATTTTTGGACTTTACTATGAGTTTGTGTGTTTTTCTATGATTTCATGTATTTTCTGGCTGAAATTGAGGGACCTGAGCAAAAATCTGATTTAGGCTGAAAAAGGACTGCTGATGATGTTGGATTCTGACCTCCCTACACTCGAAATGAATTTTCTGGAGCTACAGAACTCCAAATGGTGCGCTCTCAACGGCTTTGGAAAGTAGACATCCAGTGCTTTCCATAAATTTATAATAGTCCATACTTTATTCGAGTTTAGATGACGCAAACTGGCGTTCAACGCCAGTTCCATGCTGCATTCTGGAGTAAAACGCCAGAAACACGTCACAAACCAGAGTTAAACGCCAAAAACACGTTACAACTTGGCGTTTAACTCCAAAAGAAGCCTCTGCACATGTAAAGCTCAAGCTCAACCCAAGCACACACCAAAGTGGGCCCCAGAAGTGGATTTCTGCATTTAGACTTATTTCTGTATACCCTAATAACTAGTCTAGTATAAATTGGACATTTTACTATTGTATTAGATATCTTTGGTCTCAGTTTTAATCTATTCTTCATCTTAGGAGACTATTGATCACGTTCATGGGGGCTGGCCTCTCGGCCATGCCTGGACCATCACTTATGTACTTTCAACAGTGGAGTTTCTACACACCATAGATTAAGGTGTGAAGCTCTGCTGTACCTTGAGTTTTAATGCAAAGTATTACTATTTTCTATTCAATTCCGCTTATTCTTGTTCTAAGATATCACTTGTACTTCAACCTGATGGATGTGATGATCCGTGACACTCATCATCATCCGTCCTTATGAACGCGTGCCTGACAACCACCTCTGTTCTACAAGCGAGAGCTAGAGTGTATATCTCTTGGATTCCTGATGTACGACGCATGGTCACCCTTGCCTGACAATCGAGCTTCCATTCCGTGAGATCAGAGTCTTCGTGGTATAAGCTAGAATCCATTGGCAGCATTCATGAGAATCCGGAAAGTCTAAACCTTGTCTGTGGTATTCCGAGTAGGATTCAGGGATTGAATGACTGTGAGGAGCTTCAAACTCGTGATTGTTGGGCGTAGTGACAGACGCAAAAGGATCAATGGATTCTATTCTGACATGATCGAGAACCAACAGCTGATTAGCCATGCGGGAAACTGTAGAGGACCATTTTCACTGAGAGGATGGGAAGTAGCCATTGACAACGGTGACGCCCTACATACAGCTTGCCATGGAAAGGAGTAAGAATGACTGGATGAAGCAGTAGAAAAGCAAAGATTCAGAAGGAACACAGCATCTCCATGCACTTATCTGAAATTCCCACCAATGAATTACATAAGTATCTCTATTTATTTTATGCTTTATTTATTATTATTTTCGAAAACCATTATAACCATTTGAATCCGCCTAACTGAGATTTACAAGATGACCATAGCTTGCTTCATACCAACAATCTCCGTGGTATCGACCCTTACTCACGTAAGGTTTATTACTTGGACGACCCAGTGCACTTGCTGGTTAGTTGTGCAAAGTTGTGACAAAGTGTGATTCACGTTTGAGAGCGCTACCAAGTTTTTAGCGCCATTATTGATGATCACAATTTCGTGCACCATGAGGCTAAGCTAGTTAATAGGTAGTGTTGTGTTTTATGTAGTTGTTTTGTTTTGGTTGGGTTTGTGATGCATTCAAATGCGGTCTATTGTTGTAGGGTCCTATTTTGCATTCTCTTTTGTACAGTTAGTTCCATAAAATCCTAAAAGTAACTAAAGTAAATAAGTGCAATCAATAGAGGGATGAACAAACAAATATTTGGAGAGATATATAGAGAAAGAGAAGAAAAGAGATTAGTATTTAGTACTTAGTAGTATGACATGTTTCTTATGATCTTATGACTCATGATGAGTAGTTATGGGATTCAAAAAGGTATGCTATTTTTTTTTTTACAAAAAGTTGTATTCTAACTTTACAAACTAGTTAGCAGTTAGAGAACATTATAATGTTGTATGAACATTAAACAGGGAACTATCTTTGTAATTCTCCACACATGAATCAGATATTTTGCACCTACTTTAATCATATTTTGCACATTTTACTCAGCACAGTTTGCATCCAATGTAATTATTTTTTGCACACATGAATCAGACAATTTGCACCCACTTTAATGAGATTTTGCATACTTTACTCATCACAGTTTGTACCCAGTTTAATGAGATTTTCCACACATGACTTAACATAGTTTGCACCTACTTTAATGAGATTTTGATTTACTATCTGATGTATGCTAACTTTTTTACAGGATGTGCCCAAGGTTGGCATGTGTTTTGGAACCATTGAAGATGCAAATCAATTTTATCATAATTATGCCAAGCGCGTTGGTTTTGTTACTAAGATAAGGTTTACCTAAAGAGTTGGTAAAGATAAGGTTCCTAAGAATCAAATGATCACTTGCAATAGGGAGGGGAAATGCAAGTCTAGAGTTTCACCAATAGAAAAGACCAACCCTAGAACCAACTATAATTGCCCCGCAAGGATTTCTATTAGGTTGAATAAGGAGGGTCTTTGGATTATAGAAGGTGTGTTTGGATCATTCACATCCTTGTGATCCAGAGATGGCAAAACTGTTGACACGTAATAGAGAGATGAGTATGCACATGTATCGAGTCATTGAGAGGAATGATGAAGCAGGTGTGAGACCAAGCAAAACATATCAAGTATTGGTGGGTGAAGCGAGGGGTTTCTCTAAGATAAACTTAATGAAAAAAGATGTTAGGAACTATCTCAGTAGAAAGGTATGCAATGTTACGGAAGAAATGAATGCTAGGGAGATGTTGAAGTATTTTACACAGATGAAGGATATGAACTCTGATTTTTATTTTGATGTTGAACTTGATCAAAACAAGCGTCTCAAAACTATATTTTGGGCCGATGCTCGAAGTAGAGCAGTATATGAGTACTTCGGTGATGTAGTTTCGTTTGATACTACTTATAAAACCAATCGTTACGATATGCCATTTGGTTCCCTTGTGGGGGTTAATCACCATGGTAACTCAGTGCTTCTTGGGTGTGGTTTGTTTATGGTGCACAAAATTGTGATCACTACTTTTCACAACTCAAATAATCCCTAGTAATGGCCCCAAAGACTTGGTGCTCAATACCATGGCATAAACACAACTTCGCACAACTAACCAGCAAGTGCACTGGGTCGTCTAAGTAATAAACCTTATGCGAGTAAGGGTCGATCCCACGGAGATTGTTGGTATGAAGCAAGCTATGGTCACCTTGTAAATCTCAGTCAGGCAGACTCAAATGGTTATGGATGATATATGACTAAAACATAAAGATAAAGATAGAGATACTTATGTAATTCATTGGTGAGAACTTCAGATAAGCGAATGGAGATGCTTTGTCCCTTCCGTCTCTCTGCTTTCCTACTGTCTTCATCCAATCCTTCTTACTCCTTTCCATGGCAAGCTATATGTTGGGCATCATCGTTGTCAATGGCTACAGTCCCGTCCTCTCAGTGGAAATGTTCAATGCACCCTGTCACGGCACGGCTATCCAGCTGTCGGTTCTCGATCATGTCGGAATAGAATCCAGTGATTCTTTTGCGTCTGTCACTAACGCCCCACAATCACGAGTTTGAAGCTCGTCACAGTCATTCAATCATTGAATCCTACTCAGAATACCACAGACAAGGTTTAGACCTTTCGGATTCTCTTGAATGCGGCCATCAATTCTAGCTTATACCACGAAGATTCCGGTTAAAGAACCCAAGAGATATCCACCCAATCTAAGGTAGAACGGAGGTGATTGACGGTCACACGTTCATAGGTGAGAATGATGATGAGTGTCACGGATCATCACATTCATCAAGTTGAAGAACAAGTGATATCTTGGAACAAGAACAAGCTGAATTGAATAGAAGAACAATAGTAATTGCATTAATACTCGAGGTACAGCAGAGCTCCACACCTTAATCTATGGTGTGTAGAAACTCCACCATTGAAAATACATAAGAACAAGGTCTAGGCATGGCCATGAGGCCAGCCCCATGATCTAAGATAGCATAAGTCTAAAGATAGCTACCAAGATTCAAAATACAATAGTAAAAGGTCCTACTTATAGGGAACTAGTAGCTTAAGAATTACAAAGGTGAGTAAATGACATAAAAATCCACTTCCGGGCCCACTTGGTGTGTGCTTGGGCTGAGCATTGAAGCATTTTCGTGTAGAGACTCTTCTTGAAGTTAAACGCCAGCTTTTGTGCCAGTTTGGGCGTTTAACTCCCACTTTGGTGCCAGTTCCGGCGTTTAACGCTGGGAATACTGAAGGTGACTTTGAACGCCGGTTTGGGCCATCAAATCTTGGGCAAAGTATGGACTATCATATATTGCTGGAAAGTCCAGGATGTCTACTTTCCAACGCCGTTGAGATCGAGCCAATTAGCCTTCTGTAGCTCCAGAAAATCCACTTTGAGTGCAGGGAGGTCAGAATCCAACAGCATCTGCAGTCCTTTTCAGCCTCTGAATCAGATTTTTGCTCAGGTCCCTCAATTTCAGCCAGAAAATACCTGAAATCATAGAAAAACACACAAACTCATAGTAAAGTCCAGAAAAGTGAATTTTAACTAAAAACTAATAAAAATATACTAAAAACTTAACTAAATCTACTAAAAACATACTAAAAACAATGCCAAAAAGCGTATAAATTATCCGCTCATCACAACACCAAACTTAAATTGTTGCTTGTCCCCAAGCAACTGAAAATCAAATAAGATATAAAGAAGAGAATATGCAATGAATTCCAAAAAACATCTATGAAGATCAGTATTAATTAGATGAGCGGGGCTTTTAGCTTTTTGCCTCTAAACAGTTTTGGCATCTCACTTTATCCTTTGAAATTCAGAATGATTGGCTTCTTTAGGAACTCAGAATCCAAATAGTGTTATTGATTCTCCTTGTTGAGTATGATGATTCTTGAACACAGCTACTTTATGAGTCTTGGCCGTGGCCCAAAGCACTCTGTCTTCCAGTATTACCACCGGATACATACATGCCACAGACACATAATTGGGTGAACCTTATTAGATTGTGACTCAGCTTTGCTAGAGTCCCCAATTAGAGGTGTCCAGGGTTCTTAAGCACACTCTTTTTGCCTTGGATCACAACTTTATTTCTTTCTTTTTCTTTCTTTTTCTCTTTCTCCCCTTTTTTTTCGTTTTTTTTCTCTTTTTTTTTATATTCACTGCTTTTTCTTGCTTCAAGAATCATTTTTATGATTTTTCAGATCCTCAGTAACATGTCTCCTTTTTCATCATTCTTTCAAGAGCCAACATTCATGAACCACAAATTCAAAAGATATATGCACTGTTTAAGCATACATTCAGAAAACAAAAGTATTGCCACCACTTCAAAATAATTAATCTGTTATAAAATTTAAAATTCATGCAATTCTTCTCTTTTTCAATTAAGAACATTTTTTTAAGAAAGGTGATGGATTCATAGGACATTCATAACTTTAAGGCATAGACACTGATGCATGCGCATATTTGCTATTTTAACTAGTTAGTTTAGTTGGTTTTAGCTTAATCTCACTCATCTTCTCTAGATAAACAAGTCCTTTTATGAGTTTTGTTTCCATGTATGATGATATCAAGGAACATGTTAATTCTAGCCAAATTCATGCAAATGTTTTAAGGAATGCATATATGAATGAGTATGAATGAATCTCATGGAATTTGTGCATGAATTGGTAAGACTTTGAAGCTATTTCCTTTGTTGATGATAGGTGATGAAACAAGGAAGCATGGAAGAAAGAAGGATGCAAGCTGGGCAAGAAGGAGTTGGCGTTGCCAACTTGGAAGAGGGCTGCGTTATTGAAGGCAACGCCACACACAAGCCACAAACAAGCAAGCTTGGCCCTGGAGGCAACCAAGGAGCAAAGTTGGCGTTGCCAACTTAAGATGGGCGTTGCCAACGCCACACAACCAAGTTCCCAACGCCCACCAGCCGTGCCAACCAAGTTCCCAACGCCCACCAGCCGTGCCAACCAAGTTCCAAACGCCCACCAGCCATGCCAACCAAGTTCCAAACGCCCACAAGCGCACCAAACACGTTGCCAACGCCCAATGGCCTTGCCATGCACGTTGCCAATGCCAGGAAGAGCACATCAAAGAAGGTTTAAAAGAAGAGGTGAAGGAACAAAAGCAGGAGCAAGAAACCTATACACAAAGTGATAAATTAGCTAAGAAGGAGGCAGTGAAAGCATACCAACCAATGCTCCCATACCCTCAGAGGTTTAAAGAAGAGAACAAAGAGAAGCAATATTCCAAATTCTTGGAAATATTCAAGACACTACACATCAACATCCCCTTCATTGAAGCACTTGAACAGATGCCCCTATATGCTAAGTTCATGAAGGAATTGTTAACAAAGAAAAGATCCTTGAAAGAGGGACAAACGGTTGTGATGACCAGGGAGTGTGGTGCCATCATCCAGAAAAAGTTGCCAAAGAAGATGAAAGACCCAGGTTGCTTTCACATCCCCTGCACAATAGGCAACATGATGATTGAGAGAGCATTTTGTGATCTTGGTGCAAGCATAAATCTGATGCCTCTATCGTTGATGAGGAAGCTTCAGATTCATGAATTGAAACCTACAAAGATAGCCCTTCAAATGGCGGATAAATCTATTCAGCAAGCACTCGGGGTTGTAGAGAATGTATTAGTAAAGGTGGATAAATTTTTCCTCCCAGTTGACTTTGTCATCCTAGACATAGAGGAAGATGACAACACTCCCATTATTCTAGGGAGGCCCTTTTTAGCCACTGCCAGGGCATTGATAGATGTCGAAAAAGGAGAATTAATGCTAAGGGTGCATGATGAGCATATAGTGTTCCATGTCTTCAAGAATTTGCAAGACTCCACCCAAGAGGAAGAGTGTATGAAGATTGATTCCATAGATCCAAACTTGAAAGAAGCACCTGATGAGGCACTTCCAAGCTCATACTGGAAAGAAAATGAAGAGGTGGAGGTGCTGCAACAAGCTCAAAGAATAGAGGAGAAGCTGCAATCAAAGTCAGCATTTAAGATTCATAGCAAGGACAGTCCAAAATTGAGATCCCAAAACCTGAACTATCTCCTGGAAAAGAAGAGAGTCCCAAGAAGAAAATGCCAAGAGGATGGAGAAACAAGAAAATCCCCACTGAAGACTTCTCACCAGGGGATAAAGTGATGCTAACTTACCAACCAATAGAGACATCTCCACACTTTTCTGGATACTACACAGTGAATAAAATCCTCTCACTTGAACATATGGAAATCATCAAGAATGATACTGGAAGGAAGCTCACGGTGAGAGGGGAAGGATTAAGGCACTATGATCATCATCCGCCCTAAAGAGGGACAACCGTCAAGCTAATGACGATAAAAAAAAGCGCTTGTTGGGAGGCAACCCAACCAAAGGTAGTCTTCTTTTCTTAGTTAATTCAATAAAAGGGTTAAGTATATTTATCTGCATTGCAAGGAGCTAAGTTTGGTGTTACACACCAACAGAATTCAAAGGTGAATGTGAGGTGCTAAGTTTGGTGTTCCACCAAAAAGTTTCATTAAAGACACATTTTAACCCTTTGCATGATTAGTCACTAGCTCCAAACAATCAGAAAAATTACTTAACAATTGCTACTTTTAATTTAGATTTTATTTCCTTAATTGTTATCTTTAATTTTGCTTACTTGAAACACATGTGCTACTAATGTTTCATTGTGTAAGACATTCATGATCTATCTTAGCCCCATAGCCATGGTCTAATTGTTGCTTGAGGACAAGCAATCATTCTAAGTTTGGTGTGGGAAGGGAAAGAAAAGGAGGAAAAGGACAACAATAGAGAAGATAAATTACAAGGTTGTAAAGTTCTTTTTTTTTCTCTCATTTGTTTCCAGCACTTTAAATTGCATGATTGTTATTACCTTCTCTATATGCATGTGTGGTATGAATAAGCATAGCTTGAATTTTGATTTGCAATATGTTGCTGTGGCATTATGACTACCAACTTGAGTTTTGTGAATTCAAAAGCAAAAAAAGGCATCATGATCATAAACAAACAAGGAATTAAAGAAGAACTTGGCATGTGCATACAAGTATTGGAAGGCTAGTATGTTTGATTGTTGCTCAATTGCATTAGATTTGATTTAATTGAAGTTTTCATCTAGGACATTTTGTGAAATCTTTTGAAATCATGAAAACCTTGAAAAAAAGAAGGCAAAGAAAGAAAAAGGGAAAGAATGAGAAAGTTGAAGGCTCTGAGTACCAATGACAATTCCATTGTTAAGTACTTGTGGTGTTTATGTATCAAGTAAAATGCTTGAAAACAAAACACTTAGAAGTCAAGGCTAGGCTCAAGTGCAAAAGCACTCCCTCAAAGCTCAAGGCTCTGAGCATCAATGATTAGAGAGTCAAGAAAAGAAATAAATGTGCTTAATGAAATCCTCTAATTAAATGCTTGTGGTGCTTATGTATCAAGTGGTAATACTTGAAAACAAAGCATTTAGAGTCGTAGTTTTGTTATCAACTCATGGGGCAAAGCACCCAAAAGAGAAGCTAATAAGAAAAATCAAAAGCTTGTTTCAAGGAAGAAATATAAGAAAAAGATTTCATAAATTGAGCTAGATAGAAGCATCAATCATTTACATTTCTTTTGTGATTGTAGCATGCTTAGAAAACTAGCTTACCATGAACATTGAGTTGCTATTCTTCTTACCTTGGATTGTTAATCTCTATTGCATGATTCTTTTCTTGCTTGAGGACAAGCAAGGTGTAAGTTTGGTGTTGTGATGCATGCGCATATTTGCTATTTTAACTAGTTAGTTTAGTTGGTTTTAGCTTAATCTCACTCATCTTCTCTAGATAAACAAGTCCTTTTATGAGTTTTGTTTCCATGTATGATGATATCAAGGAACATGTTAATTCTAGCCAAATTCATGCAAATGTTTTAAGGAATGCATATATGAATGAGTATGAATGAATCTCATGGAATTTGTGCATGAATTGGTAAGACTTTGAAGCTATTTCCTTTGTTGATGATAGGTGATGAAACAAGGAAGCATGGAAGAAAGAAGGATGCAAGCTGGGCAAGAAGGAGTTGGCGTTGCCAACTTGGAAGAGGGCTGCGTTATTGAAGGCAACGCCACACACAAGCCACAAACAAGCAAGCTTGGCCCTGGAGGCAACCAAGGAGCAAAGTTGGCGTTGCCAACTTAAGATGGGCGTTGCCAACGCCACACAACCAAGTTCCCAACGCCCACCAGCCGTGCCAACCAAGTTCCCAACGCCCACCAGCCGTGCCAACCAAGTTCCAAACGCCCACCAGCCGTGCCAACCAAGTTCCAAACGCCCACAAGCGCACCAAACACGTTGCCAACGCCCAATGGCCTTGCCATGCACGTTGCCAACGCCAGGAAGCAAGCATGGAGCCTTGAGAAGGGCTCGAGCACGTTGCCAACGTGCTAAAGAGAAGGAGTTATTCACAACAACGCCAGGAAATTGTGGTGCACGTTGCTAACTTGAAATGTATGGGCGTTATTCACAACAACTCCAACAAGGCAGCCTGACCATGTCCTCTTCAATGGAAGATATCTTGAGCTACAGAGATCCAAATTGAGTGCTTCTAGTTGCATTGGAAAGCTGACATTCAGAGCTTTCCAACCATATATAATAGAATATGGTGGAGCACAAAATTAAAGCCAAACCAGAGTCATCTTTAGACCCTAAAAACAAGAACATGAAGTGAAATTCAAGAAGGCTAGAGATTAGCCTTGGGGTGTGGCTCGAGCACGTTGCCAACGTGCCACAAGGGGGGCGTGTTTTGCAACAACGCCAGCCCCAAGTCCTTTCCTTGGGAGAGTGATGCACGGGCACGTTGCCAACTTGGGGTTGAGGGTGCGTTATTCACAACAACTTGGCAACAACTTGGCAGCTTGACCTTACCTTCTTTGGGGAACCATAACTTGAGCTAGGAAAGTCCAATTGAGGTGATTCCAGTGGCATTAGAAAATAGACATCAAGAGCTTTCCAATGATGTATAATAGTCCATATTGAAGCTGAAGGTTGACACTCAAATTCTGGGCTACATTTAGCATGAAAGTAAGGCCAAGAAGAGGAAAAGCAAGTTGTTGGCAACAACTTGGGCTAGCAACGCCCAAGTCTCATACTTCATGCCCAGGAAATTGTCCTGCACGTTGCCAACGTGCATTTGGCCTGGAGTTAGTGCCAATAACGCCAAGCCAATGGGCCAGAATCATGATGAATGAACCCTTTCTTTCCAAGCCTAGCAACACCTCCAATTGAGCCAAGAATTCAACAATGAGAAAGCCCACATTGCTAACCCAAATTGAAGATCTCTGAAGAGTTTTAGAGTAGTATAAATAGAAGAGATTGATGTACTTGTAGGGGACTTTTTACACTTTTACTTTACCTTTTGACACTTAGGCATTTTTACACTTTTGAGCACTTGTATTTGAGAACTCTTTTGGTACTTCCGGGAGGGGAACCAGAGAGCTATTTTGGGTTCTTCTTAGGAACTTCTCTTCTTCATTTTTCTTAATCTTCAAGCATTTTCCTTATTCTTCATCATCTTTCTTTATACTTAGCTTAATTTTCATTCATGGCAATTGTTGTTACTATTGGAGCTATGATTCACTAAACCCCATTCATTAGGGGGATGAGCTCTGCTTGTTGAAATGAGTTGGTGAATTCATCTTTTCCTCCTCAATTTTAGTGGTTGATCTAAAGAGGGGAACTCTTGTTCTTCAAAGATTCAACCACCATCGAGAGAGGGGTTAATCTATATGAATTATGTGGTGAATTTGAGGAATGAGCCACATAATTCAGTTTAGAGTTCATCCTTTCATGATTTTCTTAATCAATACACCTTGGTTAGTATGTGAGATGTAACTCTCCTTGGTTGAGATTATGGGAATTGTGTGGCTGGATTAGAAAGGAGCTTCATCTCTTCTCATGAACAAATAGATCACGAGAGTGGCATTTGGTTATGTTGAGAGAAATTGAATCACCAAGAGATTGGGATTCAATTACCCACTTGCCATGGATCTGCACCATGATTGAGAAGGATTTGACTAACATCAATTCATGAACACTTGCATCTCTGATCCCTAATGATCCTCTCTATCATCAATTCTTATTTCTTTTGCTTCTAGTTGTTTAATTTTCCACTACCCAATTCCCTTCTACATTCTGTCAATTTACTCTTCTTGTCATTTACATTTTGCTCCTTTAATTCTTGTCATTTATTCTCATGTTCTTTAAATTTCTGCACCCTTTAATTCCTTGCCTTTTATCTTTGATGTCATTTAAGTTTCTTGCACTTTAAGTTTCCGTCATTTACTTGCACTTTATTTCTATCTTCTAGTTCTTTACATTCTGTGTCATTTACATTCTTGCAATTATGTTCAAAAATCAAAATACTCCTGAAATCAAAACTATATTTGCTTGACTAAATCTACCATTTAACTAAAGTTGCTTAATCTACCAATCTCCGTGGGATCGACCTCACTCTTTGTGAGTTTTATTACTTGATACGACCCGGTATACTTGCCGGTTGTACGTGAAATTCTAATTTTTACGTATCAAGTTTTTGGCGCCGTTGCCGGGGATTGGAAAGATTGACAATGATTAAGTGAAAGGTGGTTTAGATTAAGCATTTTTTATTGTGTTTTTGTTAAGACCACTAACTGTTTGATACTTTGTTTCACTAACCCCAATTTCACTCTAGTTCTAGAGTGTCTCACTTGTGATTTTGGTTTTGTTTGTGTATGTCAGGAGCTAGTAGACTTAATATTGAGGACGAGAGAACCCTCCGAAGGATAAGGAGAGCAGAAAGAGGAAAGTTCATAGTTGGTGAAGAGGAGTCAGAGGAATCAGAGGGAGAAGACCAAGTCATGGAGGATGAGATACAAAATCCTCCTGGAGGGGTCAACAATAATGGTGGACACGCTAGAAGGGTGCTATCTTCTTATACCATCCCTGACCCAAGACATTGTGGGAGTAGTATTGCCACTCCTCCAGTTCAGGCCAATAACTTTGAGTTGAAACCTCAGCTCATCACTTTGGTACAGAACAATTGCTCTTATGGAGGGGGACCTCTTGAAGACCCAAATCAACATCTATCTGTTTTTCTGAGGATATGCAATACAGTGAAGACAAATGGAGTGCATCCAGATGTCTACAAGTTGTTGCTATTCCCATTCTCTTTGAGGGACAAAGCCACTCAATGGCTAGAGTCATTCCCCAAGGAAAGCCTCAATGATTGGAATAA
The DNA here is from genome assembly GCF_014773155.1 of Arachis stenosperma. Taxonomy (NCBI): domain Eukaryota; kingdom Viridiplantae; phylum Streptophyta; class Magnoliopsida; order Fabales; family Fabaceae; genus Arachis; species Arachis stenosperma. Next base: position 97,983,776 of record NC_080382.1, read on the forward strand.
AGTGATGAGAAGATTTCTAGCAAAGTTCTACCCACCTCAAAAGATCATCAAGTTGAAGACAGAGGTTCAGACTTTTAGGCAAATGGATGGGGAGTCATTATATGAAGCCTGGGAAAGGTACAAGGCACTAATGAGAAGATGCCCACCTGACATGTTTAGTGACTGGGTCAAACTCCAAAACTTCTATGAAGGCCTAAATCCAGAAGCAAGGAAGGGACTAGATTACTCATCAGGAGGATCACTCAACATGATGAAAACTGCTGAGGAGGCCCAAGACCTCATTGAGATTGTGGCAAACAATCAATATTATTACTCATCAGAGAGGCAACATAATCCGCCCCCAAAGAAAGGTGTAATGGAGCTTGAAGGTGTTGATGCTATCTTGGCACAAAACAAGTTAATGCACCAACAAATCCAACAACAAATGGAGATGATAACAAAGAGAATGGATGGTATGCAACTTGCATCAGTGAACACAACAAATCAACCATCACTTGAATGGGGCCAAAGTGAAGGGACCACGGGTGAACAACCACAAGAACAAGTTCAATACATGCAGAATACTTCAAATTCTCAGGATGAATTCCATGGTGATACATACAACTCATCTTGGAAGAATCATCCCAATTTAAAGTGGGGAGAAAACCATTGGCAAAAGAACAACAACCACAATCACACCCGTAACACAAACAACCAAAATCACCATACCAACAACACTAACCAATATAGAAAAACACAAAACACATATCAACACCCCCATCATAACTCACAAACTCACCAAAATAACTTTCCTGCACCAATATCCACTTCACAAAATTACCACACTAATCCACCCAACAACTTCCAACAACAATCAACCCCCATCATACCTCCAATTGACCATCATGAGGCCAGAATCTCAAGTCTGGAAGCAACCTTGCAAGCACTTGCTCAAACCACTCAAGCCTTAGCTAAGGGACACAAGGAACATGAGATCATCATGAAGAATATTGAGAGACAAGTGGGACAATTGGCCAAACAAGCTGAGCGACCAACCAATGTTCTTCCAAGTGATACGATACCCAACCTAAGAGACACAGAAAAAGCCATAAAATGGGAGGAGTGTAAAGCAATCACCCTGAGAAGTGGGAAGAAAGTGGAGACAGAAGCCATTACTCAGGAAGAGCACATCAAAGAAGGTTTAAAAGAAGAGGTGAAGGAACAAAAGCAGGAGCAAGAAACCTATACACAAAGTGATAAATTAGCTAAGAAGGAGGCAGTGAAAGCATACCAACCAATGCTCCCATACCCTCAGAGGTTTAAAGAAGAGAACAAAGAGAAGCAATATTCCAAATTCTTGGAAATATTCAAGACACTACACATCAACATCCCCTTCATTGAAGCACTTGAACAGATGCCCCTATATGCTAAGTTCATGAAGGAATTGTTAACAAAGAAAAGATCCTTGAAAGAGGGACAAACGGTTGTGATGACCAGGGAGTGTGGTGCCATCATCCAGAAAAAGTTGCCAAAGAAGATGAAAGACCCAGGTTGCTTTCACATCCCCTGCACAATAGGCAACATGATGATTGAGAGAGCATTTTGTGATCTTGGTGCAAGCATAAATCTGATGCCTCTATCGTTGATGAGGAAGCTTCAGATTCATGAATTGAAACCTACAAAGATAGCCCTTCAAATGGCGGATAAATCTATTCAGCAAGCACTCGGGGTTGTAGAGAATGTATTAGTAAAGGTGGATAAATTTTTCCTCCCAGTTGACTTTGTCATCCTAGACATAGAGGAAGATGACAACACTCCCATTATTCTAGGGAGGCCCTTTTAGCCACTGCCAGGGCATTGATAGATGTCGAAAAAGGAGAATTAATGCTAAGGGTGCATGATGAGCATATAGTGTTCCATGTCTTCAAGAATTTGCAAGACTCCACCCAAGAGGAAGAGTGTATGAAGATTGATTCCATAGATCCAAACTTGAAAGAAGCACCTGATGAGGCACTTCCAAGCTCATACTGGAAAGAAAATGAAGAGGTGGAGGTGCTGCAACAAGCTCAAAGAATAGAGGAGAAGCTGCAATCAAAGTCAGCATTTAAGATTCATAGCAAGGACAGTCCAAAAATTGAGATCCCAAAACCTGAACTATCTCCTGGAAAAGAAGAGAGTCCCAAGAAGAAAATGCCAAGAGGATGGAGAAACAAGAAAATCCCCACTGAAGACTTCTCACCAGGGGATAAAGTGATGCTAACTTACCAACCAATAGAGACATCTCCACACTTTTCTGGATACTACACAGTGAATAAAATCCTCTCACTTGAACATATGGAAATCATCAAGAATGATACTGGAAGGAAGCTCACGGTGAGAGGGGAAGGATTAAGGCACTATGATCATCATCCGCCCTAAAGAGGGACAACCGTCAAGCTAATGACGATAAAAAAAGCGCTTGTTGGGAGGCAACCCAACCAAAGGTAGTCTTCTTTTCTTAGTTAATTCAATAAAAGGGTTAAGTATATTTATCTGCATTGCAAGGAGCTAAGTTTGGTGTTACACACCAACAGAATTCAAAGGTGAATGTGAGGTGCTAAGTTTGGTGTTCCACCAAAAAGTTTCATTAAAGACACATTTTAACCCTTTGCATGATTAGTCACTAGCTCCAAACAATCAGAAAAATTACTTAACAATTGCTACTTTTAATTTAGATTTTATTTCCTTAATTGTTATCTTTAATTTTGCTTACTTGAAACACATGTGCTACTAATGTTTCATTGTGTAAGACATTCATGATCTATCTTAGCCCCATAGCCATGGTTCTAATTGTTGCTTGAGGACAAGCAATCATTCTAAGTTTGGTGTGGGAAGGGAAAGAAAAGGAGGAAAAGGACAACAATAGAGAAGATAAATTACAAGGTTGTAAAGTTCTTTTTTTCTCTCATTTGTTTCCAGCACTTTAAATTGCATGATTGTCTTATTACCTTCTCTATATGCATGTGTGGTATGAATAAGCATAGCTTGAATTTTGATTTGCAATATGTTGCTGTGGCATTAGGACTACCAACTTGAGTTTTGTGAATTCAAAAGCAAAAAAGGCATCATGATCATAAACAAACAAGGAATTAAAGAAGAACTTGGCATGTGCATACAAGTATTGGAAGGCTAGTATGTTGATTGTTGCTCAATTGCATTAGATTTGATTTAATTGAAGTTTTCATCTAGGACATTTTGTGAAATCTTTTGAAATCATGAAAACCTTGAAAAAAAGAAGGCAAAGAAAAGAAAAAGGGAAAGAATGAGAAAGTTGAAGGCTCTGAGTACCAATGACAATTCCATTGTTAAGTACTTGTGGTGTTTATGTATCAAGTAAAATGCTTGAAAACAAAACACTTAGAAGTCAAGGCTAGGCTCAAGTGCAAAAGCACTCCCTCAAAGCTCAAGGCTCTGAGCATCAATGATTAGAGAGTCAAGAAAAGAAATAAATGTGCTTAATGAAATCCTCTAATTAAATGCTTGTGGTGCTTATGTATCAAGTGGTAATACTTGAAAACAAAGCATTTAGAGTCGTAGTTTTGTTATCAACTCATGGGGCAAAGCACCCAAAAGAGAAGCTAATAAGAAAAATCAAAAGCTTGTTTCAAGGAAGAAATATAAGAAAAAGATTTCATAAATTGAGCTAGATAGAAGCATCAATCATTTACATTTCTTTTGTGATTGTAGCATGCTTAGAAAACTAGCTTACCATGAACATTGAGTTGCTATTCTTCTTACCTTGGATTGTTAATCTCTATTGCATGATTCTTTTCTTGCTTGAGGACAAGCAAGGTGTAAGTTTGGTGTTGTGATGCATGCGCATATTTGCTATTTTAACTAGTTAGTTTAGTTGGTTTTAGCTTAATCTCACTCATCTTCTCTAGATAAACAAGTCCTTTATGAGTTTTGTTTCCATGTATGATGATATCAAGGAACATGTTAATTCTAGCCAAATTCATGCAAATGTTTTAAGGAATGCATATATGAATGAGTATGAATGAATCTCATGGAATTTGTGCATGAATTGGTAAGACTTTGAAGCTATTTCCTTTGTTGATGATAGGTGATGAAACAAGGAAGCATGGAAGAAAGAAGGATGCAAGCTGGGCAAGAAGGAGTTGGCGTTGCCAACTTGGAAGAGGGCTGCGTTATTGAAGGCAACGCCACACACAAGCCACAAACAAGCAAGCTTGGCCCTGGAGGCAACCAAGGAGCAAAGTTGGCGTTGCCAACTTAAGATGGGCGTTGCCAACGCCACACAACCAAGTTCCCAACGCCCACCAGCCGTGCCAACCAAGTTCCCAACGCCCACCAGCCGTGCCAACCAAGTTCCAAACGCCCACCAGCCGTGCCAACCAAGTTCCAAACGCCCACCAGCCGTGCCAACCAAGTTCCAAACGCCCACAAGCGCACCAAACACGTTGCCAACGCCCAATGGCCTTGCCATGCACGTTGCCAACGCCAGGAAGCAAGCATGGAGCCTTGAGAAGGGCTCGAGCACGTTGCCAACGTGCTAAAGAGAAGGAGTTATTCACAACAACGCCAGGAAATTGTGGTGCACGTTGCTAACTTGAAATGTATGGGCGTTATTCACAACAACTCCAACAAGGCAGCCTGACCATGTCCTCTTCAATGGAAGATATCTTGAGCTACAGAGATCCAAATTGAGTGCTTCCGGTTGCATTGGAAAGCTGACATTCAGAGCTTTCCAACCATATATAATAGTCTATGGTGGAGCACAAAATTGAAGCCAAACCAGAGTCATCTTTAGGCCCTAAAAACAAGAACATGAAGTGAAATTCAAGAAGGCTAGAGATTAGCCTTGGGGTGTGGCTCGAGCACGTTGCCAACGTGCCACAAGGGGGGCGTGTTTTGCAACAACGCCAGCCCCAAGTCCTTGCCTTGGAAGAGTGATGCACGGGCACGTTGCCAACTTGGGGTTGAGGGTGCGTTATTCACAACAACTTGGCAACAACTTGGCAGCTTGACCTTACCTTCTTTGAGGAACCATAACTTGAGCTAGGAAAGTCCAATTGAGGTGATTCCAGTGGCATTAGAAAATAGACATCAAGAGCTTTCCAATGATGTATAATAGTCCATATTGAAGCTGAAGGTTGACACTCAAATTCTGGGCTACATTTAGCATGAAAGTAAGGCCAAGAAGAGGAAAAGCAAGTTGTTGGCAACAACTTGGGCTAGCAACGCCCAAGTCTCATACTTCATGCCCAGGAAATTGTCCTGCACGTTGCCAACGTGCATTTGGCCTGGAGTTAGTGCCAATAACGCCAAGCCAATGGGCCAGAATCATGATGAATGAACCCTTCCTTTCCAAGCCTAGCAACACCTCCAATTGAGCCAAGAATTCAACAATGAGAAAGCCCACATTGCTAACCCAAATTGAAGATCTCTGAAGAGTTTTAGAGTAGTATAAATAGAAGAGATTGATGTACTTGTAGGGGACTTTTTACACTTTTACTTTACCTTTTGACACTTAGGCATTTTTACACTTTTGAGCACTTGTATTTGAGAACTCTTTTGGTACTTCCGGGAGGGGAACCAGAGAGCTATTTTGGGTTCTTCTTAGGAACTTCTCTTCTTCATTTTCTTAATCTTCAAGCATTTTCCTTATTCTTCATCATCTTTCTTTATACTTAGCTTAATTTTCATTCATGGCAATTGTTGTTACTATTGGAGCTATGATTCACTAAACCCCATTCATTAGGGGGATGAGCTCTGCTTGTTAAAATGAGTTGGTGAATTCATCTTTTCCTCCTCAATTTTAGTGGTTGATCTAAAGAGGGAACTCTTGTTCTTCAAAGATTCAACCACCATCGAGAGAGGGGTTAATCTATATGAATTATGTGGTGAATTTGAGGAATGAGCCACATAATTCAGTTTAGAGTTCATCCTTTCATGATTTTCTTAATCAATACACCTTGGTTAGTATGTGAGATGTAACTCTCCTTGGTTGAGATTATGGGAATTGTGTGGCTGGATTAGAAAGGAGCTTCATCTCTTCTCATGAACAAATAGATCACGAGAGTGGCATTTGGTTATGTTGAGAGAAATTGAATCACCAAGAGATTGGGATTCAATTACCCACTTGCCATGGATCTGCACCATGATTGAGAAGGATTTGACTAACATCAATTCATGAACACTTGCATCTCTGATCCCTAATGATCCTCTCTATCATCAATTCTTATTTCTTTTGCTTCTAGTTGTTTAATTTTCCACTACCCAATTCCCTTCTACATTCTGTCAATTTACTCTTCTTGTCATTTACATTTTGCTCCTTTAATTCTTGTCATTTATTCTCATGTTCTTTAAATTTCTGCACCCTTTAATTCCTTGCCTTTTATCTTTGATGTCATTTAAGTTTCTTGCACTTTAAGTTTCCGTCATTTACTTGCACTTTATTTCTATCTTCTAGTTCTTTACATTCTGTGTCATTTACATTCTTGCAATTATGTTCAAAAATCAAAATACTCCTGAAATCAAAACTATATTTGCTTGACTAAATCTACCATTTAACTAAAGTTGCTTAATCTACCAATCTCCGTGGGATCGACCTCACTCTTTGTGAGTTTTATTACTTGATACGACCCGGTATACTTGCCGGTTGTACGTGAAATTCTAATTTTTACGTATCAGACACTAAGACACTAATGATCATAAGACACAAACATGGATAAACATAAGCATGAAAATTCGAAAAAAAAAACAGGAAAATAAAGAACAAGGAGATTAAAGAACGGGTCCACCTTAGTGATGGCGGCTTGTTCTTCCTCTTGAAGATCTTATGGAGTGCTTGAGCTCCTCAATGTCTCTTCCTTGCCTTTGTTGCTCCTCTCTCATGATTCTTTGATCTTCTCTAATTTCATGGAGGAGGATGGAATGTTCTTGGTGCTCCACCCTTAGTTGTCCCATGTTGGAACTCAATTCTCCTAGGGAGGTGTTGATTTGCTCCCAATAGTTTTGTGGAGGAAAGTGCATCCCTTGAGGTATTTCAGGGATTTCAAGATGAGTGGGGTCTCTTGTTTGCTCCATCCTTTTCTTAGTGATGGGCTTGTGGTCATGCCTTCTCAGTTGAACCGGCTTCCCTCTTGAGTTTTTCTTCCATTGAGCGCCCTCTTCACAAATGTTTATGAGGACTTGGTCCACCCTTTGATCAAAGTTGACCCTTTTTGAGTTTGAAAGGGACCTCGGGGATCACCTTCTTTAAGGCCACAGCTTCATAGAAGTGGTCTTGATGCACCCTTGAGATGAATCTCTCCATCTCCCATGACTCGAAGGTGGAAGCTTTTGCCTTCCCTTTCCTCTTTCTAGAGGTTTCTCCGGCCTTGGATGCCATAAATGGTTATGGAAAAACAAAAAGCAATGCTTTTACCACACCAAACTTAAAAGGTTTGCTCGTCCTCGAGCAAAAGAAGAAAGAAGAGAGTAGAAGAAGAAGAAATAGAGGAGATGGAGATGGCTTTGTGGTTCGGCCAAAGGGGAGAAATAGTGTTTAGGTCGTGTGAAAATGAAGGGGTGAAGATGGGTTTATATAGGGGTGGAGAGAGGGGTAGGGTTCGGTCATGTGAGGGTGGGTTTGGGAGGGAAAGTGGTTTGAATTTGAATGGTGAGGTAGGTGGGGTTTTATGAAGGGTGGATGTGAGTGGTGAAGAGAAAGATGGAATTTGATAGGTGAAGGGTTTTTGGGGAAGAGGTGTTGAGGTGATTGGTGAATAGGTGAAGAAGAAGAGAGAGTGGTGGGGTAGGTGGGGATCCTGTGGGGTCCACAGATCCTGAGGTGTCAAGGAAAAGTCATCCCTGCACCAAATGGCGAGCAAAATTGCTCTTCACGCCAATTCTGGCGTTAAACGCCAGGCTGGTGCCCATATCTGGCGTTTAACGCCAACTTCTTGCCCTTTCCTGGCGTTTAACGCCAGTCTGGTGCCCCTTTCTAGCGTTAAACGCCCAGAATGGTGCCAGACTGGGTTTTAAACGCCCAACTGCTACCCTTACTGGCGTTCAAACGCCAGCAGGATCTTCCTCCAGGGTGTGCTATTTTTCTTTCTGCTTTTCATTCTGTTTTTGCTTTTTCAATTGATTTTGTGACTTCTCATGATCATCAACCTACAAAAAACATAAAATAACAAAGGAAAATAGATTAAATATAACATTGGGTTGCCTCCCAACAAGCGCTTCTTTAATGTCAATAGCTTGACAGAGGGCTCTCATGGAGCCTCACAGATACTCAGAGCAATGTTGGAATCTCCCAACACCAAACTTAGAGTTTGAATATGGGGGTTCAACACCAAACTTAGAAGTTGGTTGTGGCCTCCCAACACCAAACTTAGAGTTTAACTGTGGGGGCTCTGTTTGACTCTGTTTTGAGAGAAGCTCTTCATGCTTCCTCTCCATGGTGACAGAGGGATATCCTTGAGCCTTAAACACAAAGGATTCTTCATTCACTTGAATGATCAATTCTCCTCTGTCCACATCAATCACAGCCTTTGCTGTGGCTAGGAAGGATTTGCCAAGGATGATGGATTCATCCATGCACTTCCCAGTCTCTAGGACTATGAAATTAGCAGGGATGTAATGGTCTTCAATCTTCACCAGAACATCCTCTACTAGCCCATAAGCTTGTTTTCTTGAGTTTTCTGCCATCTCTAGTGAGATTTTTGCAGCTTGTACCTCAAAGATCCCTAGCTTCTCCATTACAGAGAGAGGCATGAGGTTTACACTTGACCCTAAGTCACACAGAGCCTTCTTGAAGGTCATGGTGCCTATGGCGCAAGGTATTGAGAATTTTCCAGGATCTTGTCTCTTTTGAGGTAATCTCTGCCTAGACAAGTCTTCCAGTTCTTTGGTGAGCAAAGGAGGTTTGTTCTCCCAAGTCTCATTACCAAATAACTTGTCATTTAGCTTCATGATTGCTCCAAGGTACTTGGCAACTTGCTCTTCAGTGACATCTTCATCCTCTTCAGAGGAAGAATACTCATCAGAGCTCATGAATGGCAGAAGTAAATGCAATGGAATCTCTATGGTCTCAATGTGAGCCTCAGATTCCCATGGTTCCTCATTAGGGAACTCATTGGAGGCCAGTGGACGTCCATTGAGGTCTTCCTCAGTGGCGTTCACTGCCTCTCCTTCCTCTCCAAATTCGGCCATGTTGATGGCCTTGCACTCTCCTTTTAGATTTTCTTCTGTATTGCTTGGAAGAGTACTAGGAGGGAGTTCAGTAATTTCTTGCTCAGCTGTCCCACTTGTACCTCCAAATTTCTAATGGAGGACCTTGTTTCAGTCATGAAACTTTGAGTGGTTTTGATCAGATCAGAGACCATGGTTGCTAAGTCAGAGTGGCTCTGCTTAGAACTCTCTGTCTATTACTGAGAAGATGATGGAAAAGGCTTGCCATTGCTAAACCTGTTTCTTCCACCATTATTGTTGTTGAAACCTTGTTGAGGTCTCTGTTGATCCTTCCATGAAAGATTTGGACGATTTCTCCATGAAGAATTATAGGTGTTTCCATAGGGTTCTCCCATGTAATTCACCTCTTCCATTGAAGGGTTCTCAGGATCATGAGCTTCTTCTTCAGATGAAGCATCCTTAGTACTGCTTAGTGCATTTTGCATTCCAGACAGACTTTGAGAAATCAAATTGACTTGCTGAGTCAATATTTTATTCTGAGCCAGTATGGCATTCAGAGTATCAATCTCAAGAACTCCTTTCTTCTGATTTGTCCCATTGTTAACAGGATTCCTTTCAGAAGTGTACATGAATTGGTTATTTGCAACCATTTCAATTAGTTCCTGAGCTTCTGCAGGCGTCTTCTTCAGATGAAGAGATCCTCCAGCAGAGCTATCCAAAGACATCTTGGATAGTTCAGAGAGACCATCATAGAAAATACCTATGATGCTGACAAACCCCAATTTGACGGTTTGTTTTGTATTGAATTTAGAGCATCTTGATAGCCTTTTGTCACATTTAGCCTAGGAATTAGCATGATTTCGTTATCTCTCCCGTATTTGTGCTTAAGTGTAAAAACATGCTTCTTAAGCCTTATTTTGATGAATTCTATTTCCTCTTTGATTCCATAAGAAGCCTTGATATGTTTCTTAGTAATCTCAGGATGAAATAGGCTAGGCATGGATTAAAGGAAGCAAGGAAGGAAGCATACAAGTGGAGAGAAGCACAAAAAGCCAAAGAATTGATCTCGGCCAAGCACGCGTACGCGCACAAGGCGCTCGCGCGCACATCGCAGAATTAGCCAGGGACGCGCACGCGTACCTTGCGCGCACGCGTCGTAGTCCGCACGTGATTCCTTTATTGCAGCACGTGCCTGGCGATTTTAGGAGGTTTCAGCAACCAACTTTGGCACCAAAATGCATATAAGAGCCAAGGATTGAAGGGGATTGACATACATTCACATCCATAGACTAATTCTAGATCATTAGATAGATAGTTTTTAGTTAGTTACATTTTGTAGAGAGAGAAACTCCAACTTCTCTCTAGGATTCATCTTCATTTTCTCAATTCTCAACCATTCTTTGGTGAGATCTATTGCCACTCTCAATTTACTTTGTTCATGTTGTAGATCCTTATCTCTAATCTCAATTAGTGTTTGTAATTGTTCAATTCTTGTAGATCTTAGGTTTAACTTTGTTGTTTTGAATTCTATTGATTCATTGAAGATCTCATTTTCATTGTTGTTCATTGTTGATTCTTGTTAATCTCTTGTGTTGAATTACTTTGATTCTAAGTCTCTTCTCAATTTTACTCTGTCTTTCATTCTTGCCCTCCAAATGTTTGAGAAAATGCCAACTTTAGATATGGAGTAGTATTACCTCACTTGGCCTAGTGGTTGAGTCATTAGAGACACTTGAATAATGGATGTCAATTGTTGATTAAGAATTGAGGATTGCTAATTGACTTAGAGGGCACTAAAGCTAGACTTCCCTAGGGTAAGACTAGGACTTGTGACTTGAGTTAATTACTTTACTTGACTTTCCTCTATAATTAGGGGTTAACTGTAACGACCCAATTTCTTGTACGTCATGATCATACTAGAAACTGAGCGCTACCAACTTGTCTTCCTAATTATTATCTGTTATTTATCATATGAGCCTGATTCGTTGTTAAAAACGTAGTTATTTTACGAGGTACTTTTTTTTTGAAAACATTTGGATTAACAAACAGTATCATTCATAATCAATTCACAACTAATAATATATAAAACAGTTACAAACAACCACACATAAACACATCACAAGTAGTTGACAACATTCGGTGATTCAGCCTTTATTAGAATATAGACTGTTAGTTAGAACACCCCTAGATATAGCTAGATAATAACTATATACATATATATACATACAACATCCCAGGTCCTGACCTGTTCAAGAGGTCCCTAAGCTGGCACCCAGGCTAGCCTAGACTCTATACTCACCTAGTCCCTCTAAACTACTAAAGCGAGGGAAAGTACGTTCTAAGTCTTCAAAACTCAAGTCAGGTGGAACATCATCAAAAGGTAGAACATCATTTGTTACTCGTCTGCACGATCAGGCATTGCCATATGACGTCTCTCTGGTACCTCATCAAGTAGCCACACAACAGGAGTCTCGTACACAGGATTTAGGTTAAAGTTCACGTACCGACGGGGTGCGGACATTGGCTGGTCTCACAGTATATACATATAAACAGAGAATGGGATTCACCCTAGACTCAGAAGACTACCTAGAGCGGAATCCTTTTTGCAAACGGTCGTCAGCGAACTACGGAAAGAAACTCTTGCTTCCATCTGAAGGGGGAAGGGAGAGAGAAGGGGTAAGAACTGGGGAGTTCTTAGTAGGGTCGGGGTTATTAGTTACGTTCATTTATTTGGGGTCGATTAGCAGACGAATAACATAATATAGCGAAGCAGTAAACAAAAGATAAAGATAGGATGAGAAAGTAGAGAAAATAGAAAGCAGAACACAGACAAAAGAATACAAGAAAATAAAACACAGAAATAGCATACAAGCAGACAAACACAAAGAAATAGATCACACACAGAAAGGAATGCAATAGAGAATGATGCGCAGACAAGAATGATGCATGTCTAGCCCTAGCACAGGCCATGAGCTCATGTGTCGGTTGGCTGCCCGCAATCCCGACATTTATCCGGTCACGAGTAATCCCGATTTCCCGGATACGATTTTCCGTTCCTAAATAAATGCGCATATAATAATAGCCGCTCATTTGAGACAGCCTCTGCTTACTGCAGGAAAATATATATATACTCTGCTCTGCTCTGGGGAAGCGGAAAATAGCTGTAGGTAACTTAGTTTCCCTACAGAAGCTCTGGGTTGCATTAAGCAACTAATATATATTAAATATAGCTCTGGGTTGCATCAAGCAACTAATATATATATATTTATATATAATATCTCTTGGGTTGCATTAAGCAACATATAGATATATATAATATCTCTTTACTCTGTTCTGGTTGCCCTTTTCTCTGTATCTCTTTACTCTGTTTTAATTACTCTGTTCTCTGTATCTCTTTTCTCTTCTCTGATTACTCTTTTCATATATATCTATATTACTCCTTTTCTCTTTATCTCTTTACTTTACTCTGGTTACTCTATTTTCTGTGTTTCTCTACTCTACTCTGATTACTCTGTTCTCTGTGTTTCTCTGCTTAACATATGTATTTAAGGCTTATGTAAACTTCGGTATGAATAGTTAGCCTGTCCCAAGTATAGGTTCATTAAGTCTATACTGAAACATTTTAACTTTTCATATAATACCTAATCCTAGTCGGAATTCAAGGTCTAACTATGTTGCCCTAATTCGTTCACTAGTCTCTGTCTATTTTTCTGTCGTTAAAAATTTACAGACTTTTTCTCCGATTTTTATCTTTCTTTAACTTTATCTTTTCTTTATCTTTTCCTCTCTAACATGTTATTACCACTCCCTAAGTGTTTTATGAAGGTAATTATGAGATTCTGCACTTAAAGTTGTCTTTCTAAAGCTTTTACAGAAAACTGCCTTTTCTGCATTATTTTATTATTTTTATTAAAATATTATTTTTAATTAAATATTATTATTTAATATTTTATTATTATTTATTATTTTTTTATTAAATTTTCGAAAATTAACTCACTTTTACTTTTAACCTTTAAAATTCACTTTTTACCACCCGTAACTTTTAATATTTCTACTTTTACCACCCTAACTTTCAGAAATTACCAAACAACCCCTAAAACACCAAAAATTTTACTTCCTTTCCCTTTTTAAGATCTAAGGCCTGTTCTTCAATGTTCTTCACCACACTCAAAGTGTTCTTCATGTTCTTCGTATATTCTTCAAATTCTTTCTCTGTTTTTACCCGTTTTTCAGTCTTTTCAGCAACCGATTTTTACCATAATTCAAAATAAAATTGCAGCCACTAAAACCCCATCATTTCTACAAGATTTCAACACAAATTGAACCCCAATTTAAGCTCTAGGGTTTCGTTTTCCAGCAGCCATAAGAACACACAATCATAGCTTGAATTCATCAAATTTCATCAATTTTTCACCAAAATTTCAACAAGAATTACTCATACAAACAATCAATTTCAAGCACAGCCAAACCATATCATAATCACACAACTCAAACACAATCAATCAAGATTAAATTCGTTAAACCCTACCTGGTTTTGCTGCTCCTAATTCGGTTAAACTTTCAGGTGGTCCTTAAGCACTTTTCCCTCCTAAATCACATCAAGAACAACTTTAAATCCAAAAACTCTCAACTGACCAAATCTCACTCAGCATGTTAGGAAGAGATATATCACCTTAGAGTTGCTGTAAATTCACGTTTCTTGGCCCTCAAGTCAAGTTAAGCATGATTCCTAAGGAAAAACATCAAGAAAACACATGTTTACATGGTTTTCCTTGAAAACCGAATTGAAAAGGGAGGGAGACAGCCATCTCACCTTATTTTCAGCCTTGATATGTTATATGGTTATGTAGAGGAAGAAGAGAGGATCATTTTGGTGAAATCGGAATTTTGATTTGAGTTTTAGTTCAAAAGAAATCAAGCTTTGAAGATTTATGAACCAAGAACTTTCTCTCCTTTTTCTCTTGGTGATTTTCGGCCACAATGAGCAAATGAGGCAGCCTTGGGGGTTTTGGGGGTGTAGGGTGAGCTGTGATTGGTTGGCTTGGAGGTGGATTAAAATAATATTAAAATATCTCTGGTGTACAACTACTAAAACTAGGTGTATCGAAACACTCGTAAAAACATCTCTAAAAATTATTTTCTGAGCTACTAGCATAAATGACACTAGTAACATATTTATTATGATAATAGAACATGTATAATGAGGCCTTAGCATTGCTAAAGTCATTAGAGAGTGCTGGTGCTAAGCTGCACCAGTAAACTGTGAACCCGGTTAAACCGATTTTCTGTTTTTAACTAAAACAGACCAGGTAACCTTATAATATCATTCAATCATCTTCTAATACTAATATAATGATAATATTATACTATTATCTCTCTCCTCTCATGAATCGAGTCCGGTTCGTCAAATAGAGACTATTTACGAAAATCAGAATCAAAACTGCCAACCGATACGGTTCAAAAACTAGGTTCTTCGCGATTGCATTATCAAGCTTGCCCCAAAGGAGGTTCTAGCTTAAGGATGACATAATGATAATGAGGATTGAGATGCTTGATGATATAACAGAGGTGTTCCCTTTACTGATCTTCCGGAGAATTCCGTGCCTTTAGAAAAGATCTCGCGTACTCGAAAATTAGGGTTGTTACATTCTACCCTCCTAAAAGAAAATTTTGCCCTCAAAATTTCAGTTACCTGAGACTAGATGCGGGTAATCGACTTTCATCTTATCTTCGAGTTCCTAGGTGTGCTCTTCTTCTCCTCTTTGTCCCCAAGCTATTTTGACCAAGCGAAGAGTTTTGCCTCTTAGCTACTTATCGCTTCTTTCTACAATCCGAACTGGTGATGCTTTATATGTCAAATCATTTCGTAACTGTACTGTCTCTAGTTTTAAAATGTGACTCTCGTCAGGAATATATTTCTTAAGTTGTGAGACATGGAAAACATCATGAAGGTTTGACAGATATGGAGGGAGGGCTACTTGATAAGCTACTAGACCGACTCTTTTAAGTATTTGGAAAGGTCCTATGTATCGAGGGTTAAGCTTTTTAGTCTTAAGGGCTCTACCTATTCCAGTAGTCGGGGTTACTTTAAGAAAGACATGGTCTCCCTCACTAAACTCTAAGGGTCTACGTCTATTATCGGCATAGCTCTTTTGACGACTCTGTGCTGTCTGGATCTTCTGGTGAATCCCCTTTATCTTCTCAGTAGTTTCTTGCACTAAGTCTGGACCCAAGACACTAGCTTCTCCATCATCATTCCAACACAATGGTGTCTGACATCTCCTTCCCTAGAGAGCTTCATATGGTGCCGTCCCGATGCTTTGTTGGTAACTGTTGTTGTAGACGAACTCGACCAACGGCAAATATTTATCCCAACTACCTTGGTTATCCATCACACAAGATCTTAGCATGTCTTCCAATGTCTGAATTGTCCGCTCTGATTGTCCGTCTGTCTGAGGATGGTATGCTGTACTCATATGCAATTCTGTTCCTAAAGCTTTCTGGAAAGCTCCCCAAAATCTGGAAGTAAACCTCGGATCTCGATCTGAAACAATTGATGAAGGTATTCCGTGCAATCGTACGATTTCTTGAATATATATCCGTGCCAGCCTTTCTGAAGTATAGTCAATTCGAATCGAAAAGAAGCACGCCGACTTTGGCAGCCTGTCCACAATCACCCAAATGGCACTACATCCTGTTGAGGTTCTTGGAAATCTCGTGATAAAATCCATCGTAATCTGCTCCCATTTCCATTGTGGTATTTCTAAGGGTTGCAGGGTTCCTGACGGCTCCTGATGTTCCACCTTCACCTTCTGGCAGGTTAAACATCTTGAGACATAATCAGCTACTTCTTTCTTTAAGTCCGGCGACCAGAATATTTGTTTCAAATCTCAATACATCTTCGTCACTCCAAGATGCATAGAAAGTCTGCTTTGATGAGCTTCTGTAAGAATCTTTTGTTGCAATTCTCCAGAGTTAGGCACACAAATTCTGTTCTTGTACCTCCATAGGCCACTACGATCCTATCTCATAGCTTCTTCAGCTCTGCAAGCAATGGTGACATCCGATACGGTGCTATGAAAATCGGTCCGGTTCCAGGTACTAGATCAATGCTGAATTTTATCTCTTGCTGAGGAAGAAACTCAGGTATGTCGTCCAAGAAAACATCAGGAAATTCTTTCACCTATTTGGATTCGATCCAAGCTTAATTCACTATCATTCGAGCTAGCCGCTAACAGAACGTACCCCTCACAATCACTCCCGCCTAAGGTAACTCTTACAGAATTCAGATATAAGGTGTGGAACAAAAATGGTATAGTACATTGACTATTAGATGGAATAACAGCAGTTCTTTTAAAATAATCAAAGAAAACATGATACTTAGATAACCAATCTAATCCTAAAATAACTTCTAAACCAGATGGAGATAAACAGATTAGATCATGTATAAAAGTCCTGTTCCTAATAGCGAATGGTACTTGCAGGCACACTAAACTGGTCAAAGCATTTTGGGATGCAAGTGTATGGAAAATCAAGTAAAAATTCAATTTAAAGAAATATAATCCTAACTCGTGAGCAATACTTAGAGAAATAAGGAATGCGATGCACCCGAATCATACAGTACAGTTAGAAATCGATTCTTGACATAGCCTGACCTTGAATGAGGGTGTTCGATTGCACAACATTGTCAATAGTGATAGCAAACACTCGTCCTTGTTGTTGAGTGCTAACTGGATTTCGAGTAAATCCCTTTGGACAATCCTTGGCAATATGTCCAAGTTCTCTACAAGCATAGCAGTTAGGTGATCCAAACTGGCAAGACCTGTTATCATGCTCTTTTCCGCATTCCTTATATGCAGTGTTTATGTAAGCCTAATGGGCTCGTTTACCATTACCTTGCCTTACTTTACCTCCATTCTTACCCATACGGCGATCAGTAATGTTACCAACTTGTAGGTTCTTACACTGTCGTATGCCACGTGCTTTAAAATACACCCTTCTCCCAGCTGTCTGATGATTGCTAAGACGCCTTGGTGGAAATCCTTGGCGACTCACTTAGCCACAGTCACTTTCTTAATACATTCTTCCACTAACTTGCTCTTGTTGACTAATTCGGCAAAATTACGTATCTCCAGCGAAACTATTAAACTCATCAGATCAACACAAAGGCCCCCTTCGAACTTCAAACACTTCCATTCTTCAAAGTCAGCAGGATTCCCTTGGCAGATCTTGGAGAAACGGCACAAGTCACCAAATTTACGGGCATATTCTGCAATAGTTGTATTACCCTGTTTCAGCTGCATAAGTTCCATCTCCTTAGCATCACGAGCTGCCCTCGGAAAATACTTCTTATAAAATTCGTCCTTAAAAGTATTCCAAGGAATATCGCCTTCATCTTGTTGCAGCAGTCGTTGTATCCCCTGCCACCAATGCTCAGCTTCTCCTTCCGACATATAAGTAGCAAACTCCACGTGCTGGCCTTCCGGAACATGCTGCGCTCGCAGTGATCGTCCAATAGCTCGAAACCAATTGTCAGCATCAGTCGCAACAAGTGTACCTTTAAACTTAGGCGGTTTAACTTTCAGAAAAGTCGCAAGGGTCATAGGTCTTTCGAGATGCCCTAAGTTATTCTCATCATTTCCATTATCTTCTCCGTATCCATTCTCGTCCCCATTTCTCACTCCAAGACGTTCAACAGCCCTAGCCGCTCCTACAGCAGCTTCACGCACTACTTCAGCCACGTCGTTCATGGTAGCCATAAACGTTTCCTGTTCCCTCTCGTAGTTAACATTAGGAATTCCTTCCTGTACGCCTTGTCTCCGTGAAACCATTATAGTCTTGTTCACACCAAACAATCATTGTTAAGGTGATCAGTCTTAACACTTCGAGTCAAGTGTGAACATTCCCAAAATGAAAACACAGAAACAATCATGCAACATATATCACTAGGATATCCTATACGCATGAGACACACAACAGAGTATGCAATGAAGCATAGTCAGTCCACTCCCCAGGCTCTACTGGGAACGAACTGCTCTGATACCAAATTGTAACGACCCAATTTCTTGTACGTCATGATCATACTAGAAACTGAGCGCTACCAACTTGTCTTCCTAATTATTATCTGTTATTTATCATATGAGCCTGATTCGTTGTTAAAAACGTAGTTATTTTACGAGGTACTTTTTTTTTTGAAAACATTTGGATTAACAAACAGTATCATTCATAATCAATTCACAACTAATAATATATAAAACAGTTACAAGCAACCACACATAAACACATCACAAGTAGTTGACAACATTCGGTGATTCAGCCTTTATTAGAATATAGACTGTTAGTTAGAACACCCCTAGATATAGCTAGATAATAACTATATACATATATATATACATACAACATCCCAGGTCCTGACCTGTTCAAGAGGTCCCTAAGCTGGCACCCAGGCTAGCCTAGACTCTATACTCACCTAGTCCCTCTAAACTACTAAAGCGAGGGAAAGTACGTTCTAAGTCTTCAAAACTCAAGTCAGGTGGAACATCATCAAAAGGTAGAACATCATTTGTTACTCGTCTGCACGATCAGGCATTGCCATATGACGTCTCTCTGGTACCTCATCAAGTAGCCACACAACAGGAGTCTCGTACACAGGATTTAGGTTAAAGTTCACGTACCGACGGGGTGCGGACATTGGCTGGTCTCACAGTATATACATATAAACAGAGAATGGGATTCACCCTAGACTCAGAAGACTACCTAGAGCGGAATCCTTTTTGCAAACGGTCGTCAGCGAACTACGGAAAGAAACTCTTGCTTCCATCTGAAGGGGGAAGGGAGAGAGAAGGGGTAAGAACTGGGGAGTTCTTAGTAGGGTCGGGGTTATTAGTTACGTTCATTTATTTGGGGTCGATTAGCAGATGAATAACATAATATAGCGAAGCAGTAAACAAAAGATAAAGATAGGATGAGAAAGTAGAGAAAATAGAAAGCAGAACACAGACAAAAGAATACAAGAAAATAAAACACAGAAATAGCATACAAGCAGACAAACACAAAGAAATAGATCACACACAGAAAGGAATGCAATAGAGAATGATGCGGAGACAAGAATGATGCATGTCTAGCCCTAGCACAGGCCATGAGCTCATGTGTCAGTTGGCTGCCCGCAATCCCGACATTTATCCGGTCACGAGTAATCCCGATTTCCCGGATACGATTTTCCGTTCCTAAATAAATGCGCATATAATAATAGCCGCTCATTTGAGACAGCCTCTGCTTACTGCAGGAAAATATATATATACTCTGCTCTGCTCTGGGGAAGCGGAAAATAGCTGTAGGTAACTTAGTTTCCCTACAGAAGCTCTGGGTTGCATTAAGCAACTAATATATATTAAATATAGCTCTGGGTTGCATCAAGCAACTAATATATATTTATATATAATATCTCTTGGGTTGCATTAAGCAACATATAGATATATAATATCTCTTTACTCTGTTCTGGTTGCCCTTTTCTCTGTATCTCTTTACTCTGTTTTAATTACTCTGTTCTCTGTATCTCTTTTCTCTTCTCTGATTACTCTTTTCATATATATCTATATTACTCCTTTTCTCTTTATCTCTTTACTTTACTCTGGTTACTCTATTTTCTGTGTTTCTCTACTCTACTCTGATTACTCTGTTCTCTGTGTTTCTCTGCTTAACATATGTATTTAAGGCTTATGTAAACTTCGGTATGAATAGTTAGCCTGTCCCAAGTATAGGTTCATTAAGTCTATACTGAAACATTTTAACTTTTCATATAATACCTAATCCTAGTTGGAATTCAAGGTCTAACTATGTTGCCCTAATTCGTTCACTAGTCTCTGTCTATTTTTCTGTCGTTAAAAATTTACAGACTTTTTCTCCGATTTTTATCTTTTCTTTAACTTTTATCTTTTCTTTATCTTTTCCTCTCTAACATGTTATTACCACTCCCTAAGTGTTTTATGAAGGTAATTATGAGATTCTGCACTTAAAGTTGTCTTTCTAAAGCTTTTACAGAAAACTGCCTTTTCTGCATTATTTTATTATTTTTATTAAAATATTATTTTTAATTAAATATTATTATTTAATATTTTATTATTATTTATTATTTTTTTATTAAATTTTCGAAAATTAACTCACTTTTACTTTTAACCTTTAAAATTCACTTTTTACCACCCGTAACTTTTAATATTTCTACTTTTACCACCCTAACTTTCAGAAATTACCAAACAACCCCTAAAACACCAAAAATTTTACTTCCTTGCCCTTTTTAAGATCTAAGGCCTGTTCTTCAATGTTCTTCACCACACTCAAAGTGTTCTTCATGTTCTTCGTATATTCTTCAAATTCTTTCTCTGTTTTTACCCGTTTTTCAGTCTTTTCAGCAACCGATTTTTACCATAATTCAAAATAAAATTGCAGCCACTAAAACCCCATCATTTCTACAAGATTTCAACACAAATTGAACCCCAATTTAAGCTCTAGGGTTTCGTTTTCCAGCAGCCATAAGAACACACAATCATAGCTTGAATTTCATCAAATTTCATCAATTTTTCACCAAAATTTCAACAAGAATTACTCATACAAACAATCAATTTCAAGCACAGCCAAACCATATCATAATCACACAACTCAAACACAATCAATCAAGATTAAATTCGTCAAACCCTACCTGGTTTTGCTGCTCCTAATTCGGTTAAACTTTCAGGTGGTCCTTAAGCACTTTTCCCTCCTAAATCACATCAAGAACAACTTTAAATCCAAAAACTCTCAACTGACCAAATCTCACTCAGCATGTTAGGAAGAGATATATCACCTTAGAGTTGCTGGAAATTCACGTTTCTTGGCCCTCAAGTCAAGTTAAGCATGATTCCTAAGGAAAAACATCAAGAAAACACATGTTTACATGGTTTTCCTTGAAAACCGAATTGAAAAGGGAGGGAGACAGCCATCTCACCTTATTTCCAGCCTTGATATGTTATATGGTTATGTAGAGGAAGAAGAGAGGATCATTTTGGTGAAATCGGAATTTTGATTTGAGTTTTAGTTCAAAAGAAATCAAGCTTTGAAGATTTATGAACCAAGAACTTTCTCTCCTTTTTCTCTTGGTGATTTTCGGCCACAATGAGCAAATGAGGCAGCCTTGGGGGTTTTGGGGGTGTAGGGTGAGCTGTGATTGGTTGGCTTGGAGGTGGATTAAAATAATATTAAAATATCTCTGGTGTACAACTACTAAAACTAGGTGTATCGAAACACTCGTAAAAACATCTCTAAAAATTATTTTCTGAGCTACTAGAATAAATGACACTAGTAACATATTTATTATGATAATAGAACATGTATAATGAGGCCTTAGCATTGCTAAAGTCATTAGAGAGTGCTGGTGCTAAGCTGCACCAGTAAACTGTGAACCCGGTTAAACCGATTTTCTGTTTTTAACTAAAACAGACCAGGTAACCTTATAATATCATTCAATCATCTTCTAATACTAATATAATGATAATATTATACTATTATCTCTCTCCTCTCATGAATCGAGTCCGGTTCGTCAAATAGAGACTATTTACGAAAATCAGAATCAAAACTGCCAACCGATACGGTTCAAAAACTAGGTTCTTCGCGATTGCATTATCAAGCTTGCCCCAAAGGAGGTTCTAGCTTAAGGATGACATAATGATAATGAGGATTGAGATGCTTGATGATATAACAGAGGTGTTCCCTTTACTGATCTTCCGGAGAATTCCGTGCCTTTAGAAAAGATCTCGCGTACTCGAAAATTAGGGTTGTTACATTCTACCCTCCTAAAAGAAAATTTTGCCCTCAAAATTTCAGTTACCTGAGACTAGATGCGGGTAATCGACTTTCATCTTATCTTCGAGTTCCTAGGTGTGCTCTTCTTCTCCTCTTTGTCCCCAAGCTATTTTGACCAAGCGAAGAGTTTTGCCTCTTAGCTACTTATCGCTTCTTTCTACAATCCGAACTGGTGATGCTTTATATGTCAAATCATTTCGTAACTGTACTGTCTCTGGTTTTAAAATGTGACTCTCGTCGGGAATATATTTCTTAAGTTGTGAGACATGGAAAACATCATGAAGGTTTGACAGATATGGAGGGAGGGCTACTTGATAAGCTACTAGACCGACTCTTTTAAGTATTTGGAAAGGTCCTATGTATCGAGGGTTAAGCTTTTTAGTCTTAAGGGCTCTACCTATTCCAGTAGTCGGGGTTACTTTAAGAAAGACATGGTCTCCCTCACTAAACTCTAAGGGTCTACGTCTATTATCGGCATAGCTCTTTTGACGACTCTGTGCTGTCTGGATCTTCTGGTGAATCCCCTTTATCTTCTCAGTAGTTTCTTGCACTAAGTCTGGACCCAAGACACTAGCTTCTCCATCATCATTCCAACACAATGGTGTCTGACATCTCCTTCCCTAGAGAGCTTCATATGGTGTCGTCCCGATGCTTTGTTGGTAACTGTTGTTGTAGACGAACTCGACCAACGGCAAATATTTATCCCAACTACCTTGGTTATCCATCACACAAGATCTTAGCATGTCTTCCAATGTCTGAATTGTCCGCTCTGATTGTCCGTCTGTCTGAGGATGGTATGCTGTACTCATATGCAATTCTGTTCCTAAAGCTTTCTGGAAAGCTCCCCAAAATCTGGAAGTAAACCTCGGATCTCGATCTGAAACAATTGATGAAGGTATTCCGTGCAATCGTACGATTTCTTGAATATATATCCGTGCCAGCCTTTCTGAAGTATAGTCAATTCGAATCGAAAAGAAGCACGCCGACTTTGGCAGCCTGTCCACAATCACCCAAATGGCACTACATCCTGTTGAGGTTCTTGGAAATCTCGTGATAAAATCCATAGTAATCTGCTCCCATTTCCATTGTGGTATTTCTAAGGGTTGCAGGGTTCCTGACGGCTCCTGATGTTCCACCTTCACCTTCTGGCAGGTTAAACATCTTGAGACATAATCAGCTACTTCTTTCTTTAAGTCTGGCGACCAGAATATTTGTTTCAAATCTCAATACATCTTCGTCACTCCAAGATGCATAGAAAGTCTGCTTTGATGAGCTTCTGTAAGAATCTTTTGTTGCAATTCTCCAGAGTTAGGCACACAAATTCTGTTCTTGTACCTCCATAGGCCACTACGATCCTATCTCATAGCTTCTTCAGCTCTGCAAGCAATGGTGACATCCGATACGGTGCTATGAAAATCGGTCCGGTTCCAGGTACTAGATCAATGCTGAATTTTATCTCTTGCTGAGGAAGAAACTCAGGTATGTCGTCCAAGAAAACATCAGGAAATTCTTTCACCTATTTGGATTCGATCCAAGCTTAATTCACTATCATTCGAGCTAGCCGTTAACAGAACGTACCCCTCACAATCACTCCCGCCTAAGGTAACTCTTACAGAATTCAGATATAAGGTGTGGAACAAAAATGGTTTAGTACATTGACTATTAGATGGAATAACAGCAGTTCTTTTAAAATAATCAAAGAAAACATGATACTTAGATAACCAATCTAATCCTAAAATAACTTCTAAACCAGATGGAGATAAACAGATTAGATCATGTATAAAAGTCCTGTTCCTAATAGCGAATGGTACTTGCAGGCACACTAAACTGGTCAAAGCATTTTGGGATGCAAGTGTATGGAAAATCAAGTAAAAATTCAATTTAAAGAAATATAATCCTAACTCGTGAGCAATACTTAGAGAAATAAGGAATGCGATGCACCCGAATCATACAGTACAGTTAGAAATCGATTCTTGACATAGCCTGACCTTGAATGAGGGTGTTCGATTGCACAACATTGTCAATAGTGATAGCAAACACTCGTCCTTGTTGTTGAGTGCTAACTGGATTTCGAGTAAATCCCTTTGGATAATCCTTGGCAATATGTCCAAGTTCTCTACAAGCATAGCAGTTAGGTGATCCAAACTGGCAAGACCTGTTATCATGCTCTTTTCCGCATTCCTTATATGCAGTGTTTATGTAAGCCTAATGGGCTCGTTTACCATTACCTTGCCTTACTTTACCTCCATTCTTACCCATACGGCGATCAGTAATGTTACCAACTTGTAGGTTCTTACACTGTCGTATGCCACGTGCTTTAAAATACACCCTTCTCCCAGCTGTCTGATGATTGCTAAGACGCCTTGGTGGAAATCCTTGGCGACTCACTTAGCCACAGTCACTTTCTTAATACATTCTTCCACTAACTTGCTCTTGTTGACTAATTCGGCAAAATTACGTATCTCCAGCGAAACTATTAAACTCATCAGATCAACACAAAGGCCCCCTTCGAACTTCAAACACTTCCATTCTTCAAAGTCAGCAGGATTCCCTTGGCAGATCTTGGAGAAACAGCACAAGTCACCAAATTTACGGGCATATTCTGCAATAGTTGTATTACCCTGTTTCAGCTGCATAAGTTCCATCTCCTTAGCATCACGAGCTGCCCTCGGAAAATACTTCTTATAAAATTCGTCCTTAAAAGTATTCCAAGGAATATCGCCTTCATCTTGTTGCAGCAGTCGTTGTATCCCCTGCCACCAATGCTCAGCTTCTCCTTCCGACATATAAGTAGCAAACTCCACGTGCTGGCCTTCCGGAACATGCTGCGATCGCAGTGATCGTCCAATAGCTCGAAACCAATTGTCAGCATCAGTCGCAACAAGTGTACCTTTAAACTTAGGCGGTTTAACTTTCAGAAAAGTCGCAAGGGTCATAGGTCTTTCGAGATGCCCTAAGTTATTCTCATCATTTCCATTATCTTCTCCGTATCCATTCTCGTCCCCATTTCTCACTCCAAGACGTTCAACAGCCCTAGCCGCTCCTACAGCAGCTTCACGCACTACTTCAGCCACGTCGTTCATGGTAGCCATAAACGTTTCCTGTTCCCTCTCGTAGTTAACATTAGGAATTCCTTCCCGTACGCCTTGTCTCCGTGAACCCATTATAGTCTTGTTCACACCAAACAATCATTGTTAAGGTGATCAGTCTTAACACTTCGAGTCAAGTGTGAACATTCCCAAAATGAAAACACAGAAACAATCATGCAACATATATCACTGGGATATCCTATACGCATGAGACACACAACAGAGTATGCAATGAAGCTTAGTCAGTCCACTCCCCAGGCTCTACTGGGAACGAACTACTCTGATACCAAATTGTAACGACCCAATTTCTTGTACGTCATGATCATACTAGAAACTGAGCGCTACCAACTTGTCTTCCTAATTATTATCTGTTATTTATCATATGAGCCTGATTCGTTGTTAAAAACGTAGTTATTTTACGAGGTACTTTTTTTTTTGAAAACATGTGGATTAACAAACAGTATCATTCATAATCAATTCACAACTAATAATATATAAAACAGTTACAAGCAACCACACATAAACACATCACAAGTAGTTGACAACACTCGGTGATTCAGCCTTTATTAGAATATAGACTGTTAGTTAGAACACCCCTAGATATAGCTAGATAATAACTATATACATATATATACATACAACATCCCAGGTCCTGACCTGTTCAAGAGGTCCCTAAGCTGGCACCCAGGCTAGCCTAGACTCTATACTCACCTAGTCCCTCTAAACTACTAAAGCGAGGGAAAGTACGTTCTAAGTCTTCAAAACTCAAGTCAGGTGGAACATCATCAAAAGGTAGAACATCATTTGTTACTCGTCTGCACGATCAGGCATTGCCATATGACGTCTCTCTGGTACCTCATCAAGTAGCCACACAACAGGAGTCTCGTACACAGGATTTAGGTTAAAGTTCACGTACCGACGGGGTGCGGACATTGGCTGGTCTCACAGTATATACATATAAACAGAGAATGGGATTCACCCTAGACTCAGAAGACTACCTAGAGCGGAATCCTTTTTGCAAACGGTCGTCAGCGAACTACGGAAAGAAACTCTTGCTTCCATCTGAAGGGGGAAGGGAGAGAGAAGGGGTAAGAACTGGGGAGTTCTTAGTAGGGTCGGGGTTATTAGTTACGTTCATTTATTTGGGGTCGATTAGCAGACGAATAACATAATATAGCGAAGCAGTAAACAAAAGATAAAGATAGGATGAGAAAGTAGAGAAAATAGAAAGCAGAACACAGACAAAAGAATACAAGAAAATAAAACACAGAAATAGCATACAAGCAGACAAACACAAAGAAATAGATCACACACAGAAAGGAATGCAATAGAGAATGATGCACAGACAAGAATGATGCATGTCTAGCCCTAGCACAGGCCATGAGCTCATGTGTCGGTTGGCTGCCCGCAATCCCGACATTTATCCGGTCACGAGTAATCCCGATTTCCCGGATACGATTTTCCGTTCCTAAATAAATGCGCATATAATAATAGCCGCTCATTTGAGACAGCCTCTGCTTACTGCAGGAAAATATATATACTCTGCTCTGCTCTGGGGAAGCGGAAAATAGCTGTAGGTAACTTAGTTTCCCTACAGAAGCTCTGGGTTGCATTAAGCAACTAATATATATTAAATATAGCTCTGGGTTGCATCAAGCAACTAATATATATATTTATATATAATATCTCTTGGGTTGCATTAAGCAACATATAGATATATATAATATCTCTTTACTCTGTTCTGGTTGCCCTTTTCTCTGTATCTCTTTACTCTGTTTTAATTACTCTGTTCTCTGTATCTCTTTTCTCTTCTCTGATTACTCTTTTCATATATATCTATATTACTCCTTTTCTCTTTATCTCTTTACTTTACTCTGGTTACTCTATTTTCTGTGTTTCTCTACTCTGCTCTGATTACTCTGTTCTCTGTGTTTCTCTGCTTAACATATGTATTTAAGGCTTATGTAAACTTCGGTATGAATAGTTAGCCTGTCCCAAGTATAGGTTCATTAAGTCTATACTGAAACATTTTAACTTTTCATATAATACCTAATCCTAGTCGGAATTCAAGGTCTAACTATGTTGCCCTAATTCGTTCACTAGTCTCTGTCTATTTTTCTGTCGTTAAAAATTTACAGACTTTTTCTCCGATTTTTATCTTTTCTTTAACTTTTATCTTTTCTTTATCTTTTCCTCTCTAACATGTTATTACCACTCCCTAAGTGTTTTATGAAGGTAATTATGAGATTCTGCACTTAAAGTTGTCTTTCTAAAGCTTTTACAGAAAACTGCCTTTTCTGCATTATTTTATTATTTTTATTAAAATATTATTTTTAATTAAATATTATTATTTAATATTTTATTATTATATTATTTTTTATTAAATTTTCGAAAATTAACTCACTTTTACTTTTAACCTTTAAAATTCACTTTTTACCACCCGTAACTTTTAATATTTCTACTTTTACCACCCTAACTTTCAGAAATTACCAAACAACCCCTAAAACACCAAAAATTTTACTTCCTTGCCCTTTTTAAGATCTAAGGCCTGTTCTTCAATGTTCTTCACCACACTCAAAGTGTTCTTCATGTTCTTCGTATATTCTTCAAATTCTTTCTCTGTTTTTACCCGTTTTTCAGTCTTTTCAGCAACCGATTTTTACCATAATTCAAAATAAAATTGCAGCCACTAAAACCCCATCATTTCTACAAGATTTCAACACAAATTGAACCCCAATTTAAGCTCTAGGGTTTCGTTTTCCAGCAGCCATAAGAACACACAATCATAGCTTGAATTTCATCAAATTTCATCAATTTTTCACCAAAATTTCAACAAGAATTACTCATACAAACAATCAATTTCAAGCACAGCCAAACCATATCATAATCACACAACTCAAACACAATCAATCAAGATTAAATTCGTCAAACCCTACCTGGTTTTGCTGCTCCTAATTCGGTTAAACTTTCAGGTGGTCCTTAAGCACTTTTCCCTCCTAAATCACATCAAGAACAACTTTAAATCCAAAAACTCTCAACTGACCA
Source organism: Arachis stenosperma (assembly GCF_014773155.1). NCBI lineage: Eukaryota > Viridiplantae > Streptophyta > Magnoliopsida > Fabales > Fabaceae > Arachis > Arachis stenosperma. The sequence continues at coordinate 98,011,903 of NC_080382.1, forward strand.
AATCTCACTCAGCATGTTAGGAAGAGATATATCACCTTAGAGTTGCTGGAAATTCATGTTTCTTGGCCCTCAAGTCAAGTTAAGCATGATTCCTAAGGAAAAACATCAAGAAAACACATGTTTACATGGTTTTCCTTGAAAACCGAATTGAAAAGGGAGGGAGACAGCCATCTCACCTTATTTCCAGCCTTGATATGTTATATGGTTATGTAGAGGAAGAAGAGAGGATCATTTTGGTGAAATCGGAATTTTGATTTGAGTTTTAATTCAAAAGAAATCAAGCTTTGAAGATTTATGAACCAAGAACTTTCTCTCCTTTTTCTCTTGGTGATTTTCGGCCACAATGAGCAAATGAGGCAGCCTTGGGGGTTTTGGGGGTGTAGGGTGAGCTGTGATTGGTTGGCTTGGAGGTGGATTAAAATAATATTAAAATATCTCTGGTGTACAACTACTAAAACTAGGTGTATCGAAACACTCGTAAAAACATCTCTAAAAATTATTTTCTGAGCTACTAGCATAAATGACACTAGTAACATATTTATTATGATAATAGAACATGTATAATGAGGCCTTAGCATTGCTAAAGTCATTAGAGAGTGCTGGTGCTAAGCTGCACCAGTAAACTGTGAACCCGGTTAAACCGATTTTCTGTTTTTAACTAAAACAGACCAGGTAACATTATAATATCATTCAATCATCTTCTAATACTAATATAATGATAATATTATACTATTATCTCTCTCCTCTCATGAATCGAGTCCGGTTTGTCAAATAGAGACTATTTACGAAAATCAGAATCAAAACTGCCAACCGATACGGTTCAAAAACTAGGTTCTTCGCGATTGCATTATCAAGCTTGCCCCAAAGGAGGTTCTAGCTTAAGGATGACATAATGATAATGAGGATTGAGATGCTTGATGATATAACAGAGGTGTTCCCTTTACTGATCTTCCGGAGAATTCCGTGCCTTTAGAAAAGATCTCGCGTACTCGAAAATTAGGGTTGTTACATTAACTAAGTGAAGCAACACTCCTTTGTTATCACAATTGAATGAAGCTATAGTGATGGGACTTCCAATGTTCAACCTTGGCCAAGGCTTTTAATATTGATTGATTGTTGTTTTCTTTTATTCACACTTTTATGCCACACTCTTCAAGCCACAAAAAGACCACTTAACCAATACATGCATCCTTGTAGCATTCCTAGGGAAGAACGACTCGGGACTAATACTCTCGATTATAGATTGTAGATTTGTTTGATGATGGATTTTGCGTCGGTTTAGACTATACTACGATTGATCACTTGATAATTTCTATACCGGCAAAAATCTATTTGTCAAAATGGCGCCGTTGCCGGGGAGTGCGCATGAGTGCCATGTCTTTGGTTAATGTAAATATGTGAATATTGTGAATATGTTTGTCTTTTGGTTGTTTGTTAGTTTTTGTTAGTTTTAAGATCTCTATTGGTTTTGTTTCTATTTGCCACTATGAATTCTCATCCTTGTAGTTTTGGATATAACTATGACTATTTTGTAGGTGATGAAAACTTGAATGATGGCTCACATTATGGGAAAGATGAATTTTTAGGAGGGGAGCCATATCCATATGAGCAATCATTATGGCCACCTTCCCCCTCAAGTTACTACGATGGTAATCCTTCCTATAATGCATATCATTCTTATGGATATGATGATTCTTGTCATGGTTATACCACTCAACCACCACCATTCTATGCACCATATTCTCAACCCACACCTTATTTCCACCAAGTGCCCACATATGATCCAAATCTATATTCCCCCTATGCATACCCTTGTAACGATTATGAACAAGCAACCCATGAATCACCACCACTCCAACATTTTTACCCTCCAACCCAAGTCCCCATGGATGATGCACTTGGTATCATTCTTCAAGAGCAAGAAGAGCTCCAAACCGCCTTCACTAGTTTCACCTCTACCCTCCAAGAATTTACGTCCCGTATAATTTCACCCTCTACCAATAACCAAAATGACTTCCCACCTCAAAGCTTTGATGAATCTTCCTTCCAACCATATTATGATTTCTCCTCTCCGCCACAAACCTCCATGGAAGCATATCAATATCCATTAATCCAAGAGCAATATGATCCTACTTATGTTAGTAAAGCGGAACAAGAATTAAGGGATCGTTTCAAGGAAGAAATGGATCGACTTCAAGCAACCATCCGTCAAAAGATAGATTCTTGGGATTCATATCACAAGCGAAATGAGTTCACGGATGATTGTGAGAAAGCAACCAAAGAGGGAGGTATGAGAGAGACTTTAGAGTCTCAAGTTAAGCACAAAGAAATGGAGTGTGTGTTGCAACAAGCGGAGGAAATAGAGATTGTTGAAGATAAAGAAGTGGAAGAAGACCTAGAGGAGGTTGAACAAGAAGGAAGTTCCATCAACGAAAATAACTCTACATCAAGTGACAATGGTGATCTTGTTGAAGCTTCCCCCTTCGAATGTGAAACCAATGTTGAGGAGGGTGCGCAACATCCAACACATAACTTGATCAATGATAAAGGTTTGAAGGAAGTTAGCAAACAAGAAGGATTTAAAAAGAGTTATCAAAAGATGGAAATCATCATGGAGGAGCCAAAGGAAGTGGAACCTACAATGTCAAGATCATTGAATATCTTCCTTGCTAAGTCGCCATCCCAATCACAAATTGAGTGGGTAATCATCTCATCCTTTAATTTTCTTGGCCCATATCAATATGCGTTGTTAGAAACGGACGGTCAACTTAGAACCCTTTGTGGGCTAGAGAGTAAGAACAGATTGGATGTTGGTGGACAATGGGAAACAAGGCGCATAAAGGACGGAAGATCAAACTTTGAGTTTCAAAAGCCGAGTGAAGCCAAACTCGATGGGATTAAGATGATGAGTATGAGTCACAAGGAGAATTCAATAAGTTTGTCACCCTATTGGAAGCATGAAGATCAAGAAGAAAAGGGGTTGACAAATAAAGTATGGGACCCCGGAACATACATAGACCACTATCAACTTAAGGGCCTCGTTACTTGCTTAGGCCCCCTTGAAGGCCTTGTACGTTTAAACTGGGATCCCGGAGGCTATTGGAAGAGCAAACATTGGTGGGGATTCGAAGAAGAGTTCAAGCATAAGCCACCATAGCAAGGACTCCATCAAAATGTCCAACTTAAGGACTTTAACTAAAAGTGCTAGGTGGGAGACACCCCACCATGGTAAACTCTTTCCATACTCCTTCAATTTGGTTTAATAAGTGATTCGAGTTACCATTGTAGGTAGTTTTTCACTTCATAATTAGCTTGTTTGTGCACACTAGTTGCTAGCATATTAACATGTATGTTGTGCTTAGTAGAAATAGAATAAATCTCAAAACCAACTTGCATTTTAGAAAGTGTGTGATTTTGACTAAATAAGGAGTTGTAGGCACCATGGGGAGTCTTTGGGCAATTAGAGCTTTTAGGCATTTCAAAAAAAAAAAGAGGGGGTGGACGCGCGCGCACCATGTACGCGCACGCGTCCATGAGCGGATGCATCATCACCCATATTCCAGAGAGTTAGGCCTCTCATAGGCCAGCATTGTGCCTCAAGCCCAACTCAATCCACGCTTACGCGCACTATGTGCGTGCGCGTCCATACAACTATAAGGAAACGCACGCGTACGCACACCTGCCGTGTGCGCGTCAATTGGCTGCTGCAACTTCTGGGCCAACACCCAGAGAGTTGAGCCGGCTCTGGGCAAACAATAAGCCCCTGGCCCAACTCAACTCGCGCGGACGCGTACATGCCGCGTGCGCGTCCATAAGCCAAGAGATGAAAAGGACGCGAGCGCATGTATTGCGCTTGCGCGCCCTATGGTGAACTGTCAATTATACGCGGACGCGCACATGCCGCGTACGCGCAGGCCTAGTAGTGCAACCTCCAGGCCATTGACCAGAGAGTTAGGCCTCATGTGGGCCAACTTTAAGCCTCCAGCCCAACTCCTTGCACGCGTGCGCGCGGAGTACGCGCACGCGTCCTTGCCTATTTTGATCATCCACGCGTGAGCACATTGTGCGCACACGCGTAGGTCCCTAGTTGTACCAATGCACGCGGACGCGCAAGGTGCGCGCCCGCGTCGATTCAAAATGATGATAACCTAATGCGCGACGCGCACTACGCAGTCGCGCAAAAACCCCCTTTTCTCCCCCATTTTCATCTTCTTCCTCCTCTCACCCTCAACCGCCGCTGCTCCGCCGGCCACCACCGCACGGCCAACCCCTTCTCTCGCCATCACCTCAATCGCCCACATCCTCTCCCTCTCTCGTCCATCCACCCCTGCCCGAACGCCAACCACCACAGCCACCTCTGCCCGTCACCACCTTCACCACCGCCGGCGGCTGCGCCGTCGCCACCACCCACTCCCGTTCGCTCTCTCTCTCTCTCTCATCCACTAGCCGCTATTCACTCTCTCTCTCTGCTTCCTTGCAAAACCGTGGCTGCCGCCATCTTCACCGCCACCGTCCACGGCGGTGCAAGCTTCCACCTCTGCCGACCCTGCCCAGTCCCATTTCCCTTTCCCATTCTCGGTTCTTCCCCGCTCCCAGGTTCCTGCTCCAAATTCTGTCCTCTTTAATTGTTCATTTCTGTAATTACTGTATATTTCTGTTAGTTAGTCTGATTTCAAATGTTGTATGTTAGGATTAGTTAGAAATAATTACGGTTAGGTAGCTAGGGCTGGATAGAGGATTCTAGGCCTGATAAGTGCTCCGTTTGTGTTTATTTCCTGTTTGTTTGCTTGTTTGCTAAGTGCCAAATTTGAGTTGCTCTGTATGCAATTTGTGCTGCCTGGATGCTTTCTTATTGCTACTGTGATTGGTTGATATTGTATTCATGCTGCTTGTGCTATGTTGCAATCCGGGAACGTCCAATTTTAAGCCGGAATGCTGCCCAATTTTCAAGAATTATTTTCTTTCTAGTCTTTATTGACAAATTGAACTTGGCATATTAATTCTTTAAACATTTGCCTAATACACGCAAGTTCATAATTGGGCCAATTTCCATTTTTTATCTGACTCCTGGAATTGACATTCACTTGCATTTTTAACCCTCTTGACCATCACCTTGAGCCATGATGGTGAACATGCCTATTCCTTATAAATTGTGCACATTGTTGGAAACACTGAATTCTTGGTTTATGGCTATGTTCTCTGATTCTTACTTGATGTCCATGTTTCAAGTTTAATTCACATCATGTTTGCTTGCCATCTATCTTACAGCCTGAAAATGTCTTACTTGCTTCATGCTAAGTGTTTAATTGCTTATATTCTATTCTACTTTTCAGGATGTCGGATAAAGGGAAAGGAAAGGCATCATCCTCCAAAAAGAGAAAGAAAACACCAAATCCCACTTTTGCTTCACTGCTTGCCTATGCTCAAAACCCTCTACATGATACGGATAAAGCAAACTAATTACTACCGACTCAGGATACGGTCAAATTCCCCAATCTCTATTGTGAACTCAGATTCCCAAGCTACAATTCAAAGAATCTGAATACTGAAAAGAAGCTGGTTATTCCATCAGATTTGACCGACATCATCCACCAGCGTATTGACCGGATGGGTTTGGCCTTTTTGGATAGGGAATTGAGCCGGGTGAACCGATCTTGGGTGCAGGAGTTCTATTGCAATTTCTTCCGCCACACCCTTGATTCGGTACTTGTTAGGGGGATTGAGGTACCCATCACAGAGCAGGCCATAGAGGACGCCCTTACTTGCCGGCCTAGGACCAGTGACACTGATGCATTCATGCAGGCCGAGATAGACCTTCACTGCATGACTTTTGATTTTGAGGCATTGAGGGCATTGGTAGCTACTCTGGATGCTCCTTGGGTTATGGATGCCGATAACACGGCACCCAAGGGGATGCACTTTAGTTATCTGAGCCGAGAGGCCAAGACTTGGTAGCAGATCTTCGCTCATTACGTCATGCCTACGACTCATTTCACAGAGATCCCAGTTGCCATGTTGATCTTGATCAGCTGTGTGATAGAGGGGAGAGATGTTTATTATCCCCAGCTGATCAGGCGGTTCATGTGGAGGGCCCACATCCGAGGTCTCTTTCCTTTTCCGGTCTTGGTCACTCAGATGATTCAGCGGGCCGGAGTTCCGTGGCACCTGGATGATGTATCACCACCTCCACTGCTCCCTCAGAAGGAGCCAGTTACTATTCCGTGGGGATCCTGGGTGCACGAGAGGCCCGCCTCGCGCCGTCGATCTCGAGCCAGAGCAGCAGTTGAGGGAGCTGGACCCTCTTCATCCTCAGCCCCCGCAGGAGCATCTACCGCAGCCGCACCTCAGCCGCTTTACCTGTTAGTTCAGCGTCTCTTCCGGTACATGGAGCGCAGCCAGCGCCAGGTCATGCGTCGCCTGGATCGGATTGACCAGATGTTCGTGGCCCAGGGCCTTGAGCTGCCACCTCTACCAGAGTCTTCCGGTTCTGATGAGGAGACCCATGAGGAGGAGCACGCAGATTTACAGACTGAGGGTGTTCCTGTGGCTGAGCCAGCACATATGGAGGCACCACCTCAGACACAGGAGTCTCAGCCGGTACCACCGCCACAGCCAGAGCCTACAAGTGTACCTATCCCGGATCCTCAAGATTAGCATCGAGGACGATGCTTGATCTTAAGTGTGGGGAGGTAGCCGGTGGCATCATTAGATACCGGTGAACATTTTAGCCACTTTTCTAGCTATCTCACTTTGCACACCTTTTGTGTATATTTGATGTATTTTGAGTTTATTTTGGATACTTTCACTGCTTGATACTTTTACTGCTTATTTTGGATTTATTTTGGATTTTAGATACTCTGATGCTTATGGATATCCTTAGATGTTTTAGATGATAGATTTCATACTTTTAGTTGGATTTTTCTTTATACATTCTTGCATATCTTTATTTTTAGTTGAGATTGTGATTAGAAATCATATTTTGAATTGCAAATACTTAGTCACCCTTTTTGCATAAGAAATTGATTTTGAGTGAAAAAGGGAAGGGTGAACTAAGAAAAAAAAATTTTGGATTTTTCAATCACAACAATGCTTAGTCAAACATTGGGATTTTTCAAGAAGCTTAAATAGAGGGCATTAACCCAATTGATTGAAAGAAAATTTTTAGTGGAACTTGCTTGAATTTCATCCCTTGTGAAGCATGCATTGAATTGAGAACACAAGCTTGTGAGACTTGAGCCTATTGATGTGGTTACAGTTCATAACCACTTATTTTCCATTCTTGTGTGAAATTGTTCTCTTTCTATAATTATAATCCTTGATTTGCTTGATTCTATATATCCATTTATTTCTTGTATTTATGCATTTATATGATTGAGGCCATTGTTTCATTAGCCACTTACCCAAATAGCCAACCTTTTATTCTTCATTGTTAGCCAATTTTGAGCTTATGCTTAACCAACTTGTTCTTATTTTAGCACATTACAAGCCTAAGGCGGAAAACCAATGAAAAGTCCTTGTTTGGATCTTTGATTAGCCTAGGCTAGCGAGAGTGTTTATGATTCAAGTTGGTGAGGCTTGGGAACATTGGATGGGATAAAAGGGGTAGTACACTTTTATGTTTAGGAATTGGGCACATATTCATGTATAAATTGAATGTAGAGACCTTATGCATTGATGTTCTTGTATTTAGTTTGAAAGAAAAAAAAAAAGAGGAAAATTTATAAAGAAAAAAAAATGATGAAAAGAAAAAAAAATGAAAAAAAAATTGATGATGGAAAAGAAAAAAAATTATACAATAAAGAAGGGACAAAATGCCCTAAAGTGAAGTCAATAAAAAGGAATCAATGCATAAGTGTTATGAACCAAATAAGAATGCATGAGTATGTAAGAAAAGTGAAGACTGGGTAGTTAGATTAGTGCTTAATTGTATAGGTCATTATATAGGTTAGGTGGGAAAGTCTATGCTAATCAAAGATTCAATCCTAGTCCACTTAACCATAAATGATCCTACCTTGACCCTAACCCCATTACAACCTAAATGTAAGACCTCATGATGAATGTATGCATGCATTGAATAAGTGTTGATTGTTAGAAGAAAATCAAATTTTGGAAAACATGATTAGAAGAGAATTGAGTGAATTAACCCTTAAACACTTGAGTGAATAGAGCGGATACACATCCGGTGAGGGTTCAAAAGTTCAATCACATGTATTCACCCATATTATCTATATTCTTGCAAGTTTGAACTCTTTTTGATAATTCAATACAATTGTGGTTTGGACTTAATTCCTATTGCCTAGCTCTTGCGCTTACACATGCTCTCTTGGGAATTGATTTGTTTGAACTAAGCGTTTCCATTTGTTTAGATAGTTGCATTTAGATAGGATTCACATAGTTTAGTTGCATTCAAATAAATGTCATAACCCTTTAGTTCCCTCTTATTTTAGCATGAGGACATGCTAAGGCTTAAGTGTGGGGAGGTTGACAAACCCCAATTTGACGGTTTGTTTTGTATTGAATTTAGAGCATCTTGATAGCCTTTTGTCACATTTAGCCTAGGAATTAGCATGATTTCGTTATCTCTCCCGTATTTGTGCTTAAGTGTAAAAACATGCTTCTTAAGCCTTATTTTGATGAATTCTATTTCCTCTTTGATTCCATAAGATGCCTTGATATGTTTGTTAGTAATCTCAGGATGAAATAGGCTAGGCATGGATTAAAGGAAGCAAGGAAGGAAGCATACAAGTGGAGAGAAGCACAAAAAGCCAAAGAATTGATCTCAGCCAAGCACGCGTACGCGCACAAGGCGCTCGCGCGCACATCGCAGAATTAGCCAGGGACGCGCACGCGTACCTTGCGCGCACGCGTCGTAGTCCGCACGTGATTCCTTTATTGCAGCACGTGCTTGGCGATTTTAGGAGGTTTCAGCAACCAACTTTGGCGCCAAAATGCATATAAGAGCCAAGGATTGAAGGGGATTGACATACATTCACATCCATAGACTAATTCTAGATCATTAGATAGATAGTTTTTAGTTAGTTACATTTTGTAGAGAGAGAAACTCCAACTTCTCTCTAGGATTCATCTTCATTTTCTCAATTCTCAACCATTCTTTGGTGAGATCTATTGCCACTCTCAATTTACTTTGTTCATGTTGTAGATCCTTATCTCTAATCTCAATTAGTGTTTGTAATTGTTCAATTCTTGTAGATCTTAGGTTTAACTTTGTTGTTTTGAATTCTATTGATTCATTGAAGATCTCATTTTCATTGTTGTTCATTGTTGATTCTTGTTAATCTCTTGTGTTGAATTACTTTGATTCTAAGTCTCTTCTCAATTTTACTCTGTCTTTCATTCTTGCCCTCCAAATGTTTGAGAAAATGCCAACTTTAGATATGGAGTAGTATTACCTCACTTGGCCTAGTGGTTGAGTCATTAGAGACACTTGAATAATGGATGTCAATTGTTGATTAAGAATTGAGGATTGCTAATTGACTTAGAGGGCACTAAAGCTAGACTTCCCTAGGGTAAGACTAGGACTTGTGACTTGAGTTAATTACTTTTACTTGACTTTCCTCTATAATTAGGGGTTAACTAAGTGAAGCAACACTCCTTTGTTATCACAATTGAATGAAGCTATAGTGATGGAACTTCCAATGTTCAACCTTGGCCAAGGCTTTTAATATTGATTGATTGTTGTTTTCTTTTATTCACACTTTTATGCCACACTCTTCAAGCCACAAAAAGACCACTTAACCAATACATGCATCCTTGTAGCATTCCTAGGGAAGAACGACTCGGGACTAATACTCTCGATTATAGATTGTAGATTTGTTTGATGATGGATTTTGTGTCGGTTTAGACTATACTACGATTGATCACTTGATAATTTCTATACCGGCAAAAATCTATTTGTCAGATGCTCCATTCAGAAAGCATGTCAGAAGGACATTTTCTGATCAATTGTTTGTATCTTTCCCAAGCTTCATAGAGGGATTCTCCTTCCTTCTGTCTGAAGGTCTGGACTTCCACTCTAAGCTTACTCAATTTTTGAGGTGGAAAGAATTTTGCGAAGAAGGCATTGACTAGCTTTTCCCAAGAGTTCATGCTGTCTTTAGGTTGTAAGTCCAACCATATTCTAGCTCTGTCTCTTTCAGCAAAAGGGAAGAGCATAAGTCTGTAGACTTCAGGATCAACCCCATTAGTCTTGACAGTGTCACAGATTTGCAAGAATTCAGCCAAAAACTGATGAGGATCTTCCAATGGAAGTCCATGGAACTTGCAATTCTGTTGCATTAGAGAAACTAATTGAGGCTTAAGCTCAAATTTGTTTGCTCCAATGGCAGGGATAGAGATGCTTCTACCATAGAAGTCGGGAGTAGGTGCAGTAAAGTCACCCAGCACCTTCCTTGCATTGTTGGCATTGTTGTTGTTTTCGGCTGCCATGGGTTCTTCTTCTTTGAAGATTTCTGTTAGGTCCTCTACAGAGAGTTGTGCCTTAGCTTCTCTTAGCTTTCGCTTCAAGGTCCTTTCAGGTTCAGGGTCAGCCTTAACAAGAATGCTTTTGTCTTTGCTCCTGCTCATATGAAAGAGAAGAGAACAAGAAAATATGGAATCCTCTATGTCATAGTATAGAGAATCCTTGAGGTGTCAGAGGAACAGAAAAATAGAAGAAAGAGGGAGAAGAATTCGAACTTAGTGAGATAGAGTTCGAATTGTGCCTTGAGGAGGAGTGGTACTCCATAAATAGAAGGATGTGAGAAGAGGGGAAGAGATTTTTCGAAAATTAAGTAAGAGATTTTAAAAACATTTTGAAAAAGATTTTGAAGAAGATATGATTGAAAACTTTTTTTGAAAAAGATGTGATTAAAAAGATATGATTGAAAAGATATGATTTGAAAAACAATTTAAAAAGATTTGATTTTAAAAATTAATGACTTGGCTAACAAGAAAAGATATGATTCAAACATTAAACCTTTCTCAACAGAAAAGGCAACTTACTTGAAATGTTGAATCAAATCATTAATTGATAGCAAGTATTTTCGAAAAAGGAAAGAAATTGATTTTGAAAAAGATTTCATTGAAAAGATATGATTTGAAAAAGATTTGATTTTGAAAAACTTTGAAAACTTGAAAAAAATTTGCATTAAAAACAAAATCTTCCCTCTTGTGCCATCGTGGCGTTAAACGCCCAGAATGGTGCACATTCTGGCGTTTAACGCCCAAAGCTCTACCCTTTTGGGCGTTAAACGCCCAGCAAGGTATCCTGGCTGGCGTTTAAACGCCAGTTTTTCCTTCTTCACTGGGCGTTTTGAACGCCCAGATTTTTCTGTATAATTCCTCTACTGCATGTACTGAACCTTCAGTTCCCTGTATTATTGACTTGAAAATAGAACCAAGATCAAATAAACAATGCATGCAAGACACCAAACTTAAAATAAGACACTAGACTTAAACAAGAAACATAAAATATTTTTTTGGTTTTTATGATTTTGTAATTTTTTTGGATTTTTCGAAAATTAAGTGGAAAAGGAAATAAAGGTATCAAAATTCTTAATGAGAATTCCAGGAATCATGCAATGTTAGTCTAAAGCTTTAGTCTAAAGAAATTAGACATGGATAGCCAAGCTTCAGCAGGACATTGCATTCAAGAGCTAAATTGATGAGAATCAATCAGCTTTGGTGATGATAAGATCATCACCTTGAAACACTAGAATTCATTCTTAAGAACTCTGAAAAATACCTAATCTAAGCAACAAGATGAACCGTCAGTTGTCCATACTCGAAACAATCCCCAGCAACGGCGCCAAAAACTTGGTGCACGAAATTGTGATCACTACTTTTCACAACTCAAATAATCCCTAGTAATGGCCCCAAAGACTTGGTGCTCAATACCATGGCATAAACACAACTTCGCATAACTAACCAGCAAGTGCACTGGGTCGTCCAAGTAATAAACCTTACGCGAGTAAGGGTCGATCCCACGGAGATTGTTGGTATGAAGCAAGCTATGGTCACCTTGTAAATCTCAGTCAGGCAGATTCAAATGGTTATGGGTGATATATGACTAAAACATAAAGATAAAGATAGAGATACTTATGTAATTCATTGGTGAGAACTTCAGATAAGCGAATGGAGATGCTTTGTCCCTTCCGTCTCTCTGCTTTCCTACTATCTTCATCCAATCCTTCTTACTCCTTTCCATGGCAAGCTATATGTTGGGCATCACCGTTGTCAATGGCTACAGTCCCGTCCTCTCAGTGGAAATGTTCAACGCACCATGTCACAGCACGGCTATCCAGCTGTCGGTTCTCGATCATGTCGGAATAGAATCCAGTGATTCTTTTGCGTCTGTCACTAACGCCCCACAATCGCGAGTTTGAAGCTCGTCACAGTCATTCAATCATTGAATCCTACTCAGAATTCCACAGACAAGGTTTAGACCTTCCGGATTCTCTTGAATGCCGCCATCAATTCTAGCTTATACCACGAAGATTCCGGTTAAAGAACCCAAGAGATATCCACCCAATCTAAGGTAGAACGGAGGTGATTGACGGTCACACGTTCATAGGTGAGAATGATGATGAGTGTCACGGATCATCACATTCATCAAGTTGAAGAACAAGTGATATCTTGGAACAAGAACAAGCTGAATTGAATAGAAGAACAATAGTAATTGCATTAATACTCGAGGTACAGCAGAGCTCCACACCTTAATCTATGGTGTGTAGAAACTCCACCGTTGAAAATACATAAGAACAAGGTCTAGGCATGACCGTGAGGCCAGCCCCATGATCTAAGATAGCATAAGACTAAAGATAGCTACCAAGATTCAAAATACAATAGTAAAAGGTCCTACTTATATGGAACTAGTAGCTTAAGAATTACAAAGGTGAGTAAATGACATAAAAATCCACTTTCGGGCCCACTTGGTGTGTGCTTGGGCTGAGCATTGAAGCATTTTCATGTAGAGACTCTTCTTGGAGTTAAACGCCAGCTTTTGTGCCAGTTTGGGCGTTTAACTCCCACTTTGGTGCCAGTTCCGGTGTTTAACGCTGGGAATACTGAAGGTGACTTTGAACGCCGGTTTGGGCCATCAAATCTTGGGCAAAGTATGGACTATCATATAGTGTTGGAAAGCTCAGAATGTCTACTTTCCAATGCCGTTGAGAGCGCGCCAATTGGGCTTTTGTAGCTCCAGAAAATCCACTTTGAGTGCAGGGAGGTCAGAATCCAACAGCATCTGCAGTCCTTTTCAGCCTCTGAATCAGATTTTTGCTCAGGTCCCTCAATTTCAGCCAGAAAATACCTGAAATCATAGAAAAACACACAAACTCATAGTAAAGTCCATAAAAGTGAATTTTAACTAAAAACTAATAAAAATATACTAAAAACTTAACTAAATCTACTAAAAACATACTAAAAACAATGCCAAAAAGCGTATAAATTATCCGCTCATCAATTTACTAAGGAAAATTTAGGCTCGTTTACTTGGTTATTTAACGCTTGGCTTACATGTATGCATGGAAAGGCTCCTAAAGGCATTATAACAAACCAATGCCTCAGAATACGAGTTGGAATTGAGAATGTGATGCCAGAGACACGTCATAGGTTATGCATTTGGCACATTAAGAAAAAGATTCCAGAAAAATTCAAAAGACACAAGAGATATGAAGAGTTACAAAGTGATTTAAATAATATTGTTTGGGAGTCTATTTCAGAAGATGATTTTCAAAATCAATGGGAAGATTTTTTGATTGAATATGGTCTAGAAGATAACAAGTGGTTATCAGGTACTTCTCTAAACATCAATTTTTATATTTTGCACATAGGAATTAGCATATTAGTATTTAAAAAGTATCAAGTGGCTATCATATTCTATTTGCTAGAATTCTAACATGTGTTTGAATGTGCCTCTAGTACAATTTTCTTATTCTAATTTTTTTTAAACTTTAATGTATTATTAACATGTTTATGACAACATTTGCATCCACTTTTCTTAAGTTTGCTTACAAATTTTTTTTATGTATATTTGTTTACTATGATACATAGATATCTATGAAGAAAGACATCGATGGGTTCTAATTTTTCTTGACAACTTTTTTTGGCTGGTATGAGATCCACACAACGAAGTGAGAGCATGCATTCATATTTTGACAAATTTTTAAATAACAAGAGCTTGTTGATTCAATTTGTCAAACAATATGGCAATTGCCTTGGATGAAAAGAGCAACAAGAAAGGGAGGCTGATGTTGAAGACTATAAATCAATAATACCTTGTGCCACTAATTCCTCAATAGAGAAGCAATTTCAAGGTGCCTATACTAATGCAAAGTTAAAGGAAGTACAAAAGAAATTTAGAAAGAAAGTAAATTGTATTTTGCACCTTATGAAAGCAGTTTCTACATCTAAAGTCTATTCTATTTTGGAGGATGTATCTACTTCTAAAGAGAGGGTTTATGAAGTTAACTACAATGCGGAAACGAAGGATATTACATGCAAGTGTCAAATGTTTGAATCAAGAGGCATATTATGCCGTCATAGCTTGGTTGTCCTAGGGCATGAATGCGTGAGAGAAATTCCAAAAAGATACATTTTGGACTATTAGAGCAAACTTGTGAAGCAAAGACATAGTGATATTAAGAGCAGCCATGATCCAAGTTAGTTGAATCCAAAAATAGAGAGGTTTGATGATTTATGCTCCCATTCTAACAGTGTTGCTCAATTTGCATCCCAAACAAAGGAAACAAGTGATATCTTACATCGTTATCTTGATATGGCTATGGCAGAGTGTCAAAAGCATGTTGCTAACTCATCATCTAATGCTAATGAGTTATATAATTTGCTTACATTAGAAGATGGTGGTAAAGATGGTGGTAAAGATGCATTGTCCATTTTTGTAAGAGGCTGTATAATAAGCATTCAAGATATTAAGAGCCCTCCTTATGTGTCCACTAAGGGTCATCCAACAAATAGGCTAGGATCTGAAAAAGACAAGATGATAAAAACGAAGACCGAGGCAAAGAAGAGGAAAAGTGAGATAACCGAAAAAGAGGTAAAACATTATTTTATTTTTGTTACCCATGCTGTTTTTTTACAATTATTTAAATAGACTTTAGATGTAGAAACTACTTCCTTAAGGTATATATAAAGGATAATCATTTGTACTTTATAGCCATGCTGTTATTACTTACACTTGAGTGATAGCTTTCTCTATTGTATATAAAGGATAATCAACTTATTGGAGATAGTCAAAGTCTCCCTTTCAACGAACAGGTTCATCCAATAGTTTGTGATTTTTGTGATTTAAAAACATGAATTTTATACATGTGATCTAATATATTTGTTTTTTCTTTTAAATTGTTTTAGCTTCAAGATGCTAACTACCATGTTAATGAGGGATTTGAATCTGATTCAATGGGAGGATCAATGGGAGGATTCATGTCCTTATTGAACTCAATCCATTCATACCAATTCTCAAATGTCGATTGATAGCAAAATAATGTCGAACCAAAAAGAAT
Source organism: Arachis stenosperma (assembly GCF_014773155.1). Classification (NCBI taxonomy): domain Eukaryota; kingdom Viridiplantae; phylum Streptophyta; class Magnoliopsida; order Fabales; family Fabaceae; genus Arachis; species Arachis stenosperma. The sequence goes on from NC_080382.1 coordinate 98,027,424, forward strand.
TTTTTTTGAAACAAAGAAGCTCGACACAATAGTGGAGCGAAATAGTTTGTAACATAAAAGATAATAGCAGCACCTATTGTAAACACCTAGAATTTATCCCAATGTCATCTCCGGCATTGCCATCAACAACTAAAGGGATCCTGACTCTCCCACTCCTTGTAGCTGAGGGCAGTCAAATTGATTAGTTCCTCTACACCTTTTGCTGTGCTCTGAAATAACCTCCTGTTTCTTTCCAACCAGATATTCCACATCACCGCAAAGAAACTGATGAACCACCTCTTACGCTCCTCCTTCCTAGAAGTTACACCTGTCCAGCTTAGAAAGTGTTCCTTCACTGTACCCGGGAAGGACCATTGTCTGTCAAAATCAGATACCCAAGCGCACCACACCTGCCAAGTAAAGTTGCATCCAAGAAACAAGTGGTGAACAAGTTCAACATCGTTATTACACAAAAGATAGACATTATCATTCGGATTTATAATTTCGATACGACCTAATCTTTCCTTTGTATTCACCCTGCCTATCAAGACAAACCATGCAAACAGCTCAACTCTTGGAGGGACTAACCCTCTCCAAACAGTCTTGGTAAAGCTATAACTGGTTACATTATCTGGGAGCGTTTCTACCTGCAACACCTGCACAAAACTGTTAGTAGAAAAAATTCCTTGTTTGTCAAATTTCCATACCACTCTATCCTCTCTGTCTAAAGCTAGTTTCACTGGTCTTAGAGTGTCATGTAATTGGTTTACTAGTTCCAACTCCCATTGGAAAAGCTCACGTCTCCATTGGAAATTCCAAACCCACTCTAGCCCATCCCAAAAGCCACATACCCCTATGACTGATCCTTTTTGGATTGAAACCGAGAAGAGCCTTGGAAACCTGTCCTTCAACGCGCCACCACTCAACCAAATATCTTCCCAGAAATGAGTTCTTCTTCCATCACCGACCTCCATAGACAAGCCAGTTATCATCTTGTCCCTTATATGTTGCTCCTTTATTTGTAGCTGGCATATATCCTTCCATGGACCCCCTCTAGTAGGTAATCTCTGGGATGATAATAGCTCATTAGGAGAGAGATTGTTATAGGAGCACACCACCTTCTTCCACAATGGGCACTCCTCCTTGGACAACCTCCACCACCACTTAAACAGTAGTGCTGTATTACGAACCATCGCATCTCCAACACCTAACCCACCCATCTTTTTTGGGGCTTGGACCACCTCCCAACTAATCAGAGCCATGCCATTTCTGCCATCCTCCTTACTCCAAAAGAACTTTCTCTGTAATGAAATAAGCTTTTCCGCAACAGCTTTCGGCATCTTGTATAAGCTTAAGTAATATACCGGCAGACTGTTTAGTACTGCTTTGATGAGCACCAGCTTCCCTGCTTTGTTCAGCACCTTAGATTTCCACAAGCTGAGCTTCTCCTCCACTTTGTCTATAATTGGCTTCCAAGTCTTAACCAACCTCGGGTTTGCTCCTAGAGGGACGCCAAGATATCTAACTGGAAGAGCATCTTCCTTACATCCTAGCAGGCTGCACATACTTCGAACCCACTGCTGTTCACAGTTGATTGGTATCAAGCTGGATTTGTCAAAATTGATACTTAAGCCCGACATCAACTCAAAGCATCGTAGAAGCCTCTTGTAATTCTTAATGGTCTCCTCTTCCGGCGGACAGAACAGCACCGTGTCATCAGCAAATTGAAGATGTGACAATTCAATATTGTCTCTTCCAACAATTAAGGGGGTTATCCGGCCGTTTCTGACTGCTTCTCCAATCATTCTGTGTAGGACGTCAACAACAAGCACAAATAAGAATGGAGATAGAGGGTCACCTTGTCTCAAACCTCTTTCCATCCTAAACGGCTTAGTTGGTGAACCATTTATCAACACCGACATAGAGGTTGTGCCGACACACTCCATCACCCATTCCCTCCACCTCCGACCAAACCCCATCTTCTGCAGGACAATGTCTACAAAACTCCACTTGACTCTATCATACGCCTTTTGAAAGTCCAGTTTAATTATTGCCGCTTCCTTTTTCCTCATTTTGAGCCAATGTACAGTTTCACATGCAATAAGTGCCCCGTCATGTATTTTTCGGCCCTTGACAAACGCACTCTGAGTCTCTCCAACTAGACTTGGCATAACTGATCTCATCCTCCTAACCAACACCTTAGAAATCACCTTATACACACAGCCCACCATACTAATTGGTCAAAGGTCCTTGATTTCCTTTGCCCCAATGAATTTCGGTGCCAAAGCCACCCAAGTTATATTAGTATCGGCCGGTAGTCTAGAAGTCTGAAAGAACCCCATCACAGTTGCTGTGAACTCAGTCCCAATCTCGTCCCAGCACTTCTTAATAAAATTAAAGTTGTATCCATCACTCCCTGGTGCCTTGGACGATTCACAGTCCCACACTGCATCTCTAATCTCCTCTGCCGATGGCATTATCTCTAAAGCTGCAGCATCCTCTTCAGATATCATACCCACCAAGCCATCCCTAAAACCCACCATAGGAGACTCTTCCTGATGATATAACTGCTTGTAGAACTCTCTGATAGCAATTTTTATCCTTGATTGATTTCTTACCACCCTCCCATCAATTAGCAGTGCATCAACCCTATTGTTCCTCCTTCTAGTTGAAGCTATGTTATGGAAGTACCTGGTATTTTTGTCCATGTCCTTGGCAAGACGAGATCGCGACATCTGTTTTCAGTGTACTTCTTTTCTCACATACCACTTCTCACAACAAGTCACCAGCGCCTTTCTTCTTGCCTCTACTGTTCCATCATATATCCCATTGCTTACCATGTCATCGACCTTCTTAATCTCTTCCTCAAATTTCATGATCTTATTATCCATGTTCCCAAAATTATCTCTATGCCATCTTCCCAACGGAATTGTCAAGGCCTTTAATTTATCTGCAAACTGCACCTCCCCTAGTCCCCTCCATTCTTCTTTTACCATTCTGAGAAAACCTTCGTGTGTAAACCATGAGTCTAAGCTTCTGAACGGTCTAGGTCCATCTCTAAACCTTGAGTCTTCCACTATCATTGGGCAATGATCTGACAAGCCCCTTGGTCCTCCTCTTAGGCGAATCTCTGGGAACTCCTCAACCCATTCCAGGCTCACCAAAACTCTATCAATCCGACTGCAGGACTGGCCTCTGAACCATGTAAACTTACGGTCGTTGAGCGGTAAGTCCAACAGGTGCATATCTTGGACCCAATCCTTGAACTCTTCAGCAGACGCTGTTAAACTAGTAGAACCTTTTCTTTCCTCAATGTTTATAACCTCATTAAAGTCTCCCATGAAGCAACAAGGGACTTGGCACAAACCAGCAGTATAGCTCAACTCTTCCCAAACAACACGTTTCTCCTCTCTAGTATGAGCACCATAAATCAAGAACAAGGCACAATTGAAATTATTCTTTAATATGATCCCTTCTACACACAACCATCTCTCCCCTTTGTAACAGTTATTCATTTTAAAAATGTTTTCATCCCACATTAACAGCAACCCACCCGATGCACCGTCAGCCTTTACATACTCCCACCCAGCACCATCATGCCCCCACAAACTAGTGACATCAAACTTCGTCATTACAGTTCTTTTGGTTTCAATCAGACCTAACATATTCAGCCTAAATTTTTTCTTAAAATCCTTTATCATCCTCACCTTACCATCTCCCCTCAACCCCCTAACATTCCATGAACTAAAGATCATCTTAAAAGATTATTACACACCTTATTTTTATGCTTGGGTCTGCAGCGTCTTGCCTTTGCCTTTTGTTTCGCCATTCTTTTTTTCCGAGCAATTTCTTCATTTTGAGCTTGGAGAATCGCCATGATATCATCCTCTTCGTTGTGTAGCATAGCACCAGATTCCACTGCTACTTCCCATGTTTTCCTGTTTTCCAACATCTGCTCCTCCAGTGTTGAACTCTGATAGTCACCAATATCTGCATCATTTTCAGCTCCGTCCTCACCCCTTTGGTCATCTTCAACTCCCTCCTCGCCCCCCTGTATCAATAACTTTTGTCCTTCGTTCAACCTGCAGCGTCCAGTCACGTCTTCAAGCACATCTCCTGCTTTATTTGCCCAGCTTCCATTTACAGTTATTCTTGCATTTTTGTTCTCCTCGTTTGTGCCATTTTCATCATCAATATCCCCAAAATTACCGTCATCACTATCCTCTCCCATACTCCCTTTTTTGCCTCGGCCAGCGCCTTTATCCACATTGCCGTCCACCGCCCTAACCTCCGCTCCTCCGTCGCCTGGAATCACTTCAGTTCTTCCATCCTCCAGCGCCATCAATATTGACTGGCCTTGCTCAAGTCCGATTTCCTCTCCGTCGCCTTTTCTAACTTTCCACGCCGTATCAATCACTGCCCCGCCGCTCGCCGGACGATGATTCTTCTCTGTCGCGGGCCTTCGATCGGTGGAAACTCCGCGGTCTCCAACTCCTCGTGGCCGTCTGATCTGGGACCAGTCAGCGCCATCAGACTCTGTTCTGCTTCCCTCGGCTGAACTGCGCTGCCTGTGATGGCCACCCTTAGCAAGAACCCGTTGCACCTGACCCGGATCCGTTGCGCCCTGAGCTGGCCCATCCGAGCTGCATATGGTAGCGTCAAACCCATTGAGAGTAGCTATAGGATTTGGGCCCAGCATACTTGCACAGCCCATGTTATTGAATAGCTTGTTTTTGGGCTTATGTTTGTAGCTGTTATTGTTTTTTGTTGTCCCCCTTATGGCCCTCATTTGTTGTAGTCCACCTGAATTCAGATTGCCAAAATCCCAGGATAAGGTTTTCTCTGAATCTTCTTTATTGCTCATAACAGCACCCTCCACAAAATCAGCATACCCTTCAATAGCTTCATTACTCGTATTATATGTTACCAATTTAAGTTGATCCTCTTTTGAATTTTTAAATTTCCACTCATTTAAAATTCCAGCTGAATTTACTATTTTATCCTCAGCTTCCTCAACCTCCCGCACAACAGCCATCATCGGTTCAGTCGCCTGGTCTGCACATACCGGTGGTTTTGTGAGCCTCACCGACGTGTCATCCACAGCTGTATAGTTACCTCCAGCATTTTCCATTTGTTCCTCACGACTTATGTCCCTGACTGTACCATTATCCAGCTTACAACTTGCACCATTATCCGATTTAAAAATTTAGTGCAAGGACCCAATTAAAAGGAAAAAAAGTATAGGGACCTAATTGAAAATTTCGTGAAACTATAGGGACCAACAGAGTAATTAAACCTAATAATAATTATATATTAAGAACGAGATGATGGAGAAATTTTTAAGCAAAATAACTATGGATATATGCATATATGTTTCATTAAAATAGGTGTAAATTAAATTTGTTTATAGGTACAAAATTAGTTTGTAACTAGTATTTTACCTGTAATACTATTACGGGAATATAAATTTTTTAAAATTATGTCGGTCCTAATATTATAGATTATGACACAAAAAATTTATAGCATTAAGACGGGTGCAAATTGTGCTTCATAAGGTGTGCAAAATCCTGTTAAAATGAATGCAAACTGTCTGATTTATATATGCAAAATCTCATTATAATAGGTGCAAATTAAACTTGTTTATAAATACAAAATTAGTTTGTAATATAAGTAACAAAAAAATTTAAAAATATTATATGTATTAAATTATGTTGCTCAAAACCTCAAGACATTTTTTTCATATATATTTTTTCCATCAAAATCATTTTCCTCTTTTTTTTTCTTTTTTTTTATCCCTCTTCTACTTTGAGAATAAATTAGAGATAAAATTGATTAGTTTCAATTTTTGTTGTGCAACGACATGATAAATTAACTATCATGTGTGCAAACTATCTTATACATGTGTGCAAAATTTCAATAAGGTGAGTGTAAATTATTTGAGTGAGGTGTGCAAAATCTCATTAAGACGGGTGCAAATTGGCTTCATAAGGTGTGCAAAATCCTGTTAAAATGAATGCAAACTATTTGATTTATGTGTGCAAAATCTCATTATAATAGGTGCAAATTAAACTTATTTATAGATACAAAATTAGTTTGTAATATAACACCACTCATGCTTCCTGATATGAGAATGAGATCATGGGACATAACAACTACTCCAATTTATATATAAGATCATATAGGATTCATACATAGCTAAAAAAGGAATCATTCATTCATTGAAAATTGAAAAGTATCTCTTGTGTTTGCTTACATTACATACTACAGTGTAACTCTTTCTTTCCTAAAAGAAGCAACAAACAATGGAAAATGTGCAAAGTAGCATGCACTTGGTTTTCGCAACTGATGCAAAGCCAAGGCTCAAATGGACACCTAAACTTCACCAAAAATTCATTGAGGCAATTAATCAGCTTGGAGGTTTAGAAAGTGAGTGTATACTATATAGTAAAAACTACAAAACCATACCTTTCCACAAAACAATACCTTTCTACAAAACAAGTATATCTAATGACCCCTTGAACTCTGTTATATACAAAACAAGTATATCCAATGACCCCTAAAAAGAGATGGTAACTCTAAGTCTTGAATTTCAGTTTTTGCGCTTCTTCACGAGAGCTTTCTTTCTAAAGCCCTTCCCAGCCGAACCAAGGCATTCGATCATCAATTCATCAGTATTACATACTACGTATGGACTTGATTGAGCTGGAGTTGGCTTTACCACTCTATATTTCTCTGATTTATTTATAACATCCTTAAGAAGGGCATTTGATGGTGATGTAAGCATTTGGATGACCAATTGCTTCCTTAGATTAACGCACTCAAACTGCAATAACAATGTTCATAAAGATCATAAATTATAAAAAGACATGAACATCAAAAGCAAAAATAAAAACTATACAAAAAAAATTTACTTCCTCCTATTCTGGCATGTTAGACACATCAATCTCGATACTACTAGGATGCCACATTTCTACCCATTTTATTACAAATAATCCACAATCATAGCTGAAAAAACAATTGAATTAGAATTTGGTTAGTCTTATCATGTGCATTTTATATTATTTATAATATAACATAATTAATATTATGCTTACTTATTTGATTGTCTAGGGATATTCAAATAAATTGGGATCGGGTCATTCTTTGGTAGCTCATAGTTTGGCACAGCTATCGAGATCATTTGTTGAATCAATTTGCTTTGGAAAAAAGTTCATTGTTAATAAGTAAAACTATTAAACCACATAATATAATATCATGTAAGCAAAACAAAATTATACCGCATATATGTCTAACTGCATCCTGTTTCCTTTGGCCTCTTTATACAAGGAATCCAAGGCAAAAAGTCTCTTTTTATAGATGTCATAAGCATATAGCCACCAATGATGGTCATAACAGCACGGCACCAATAACTGCATTATATCATATTTTCTTATTAGAAGTGAAAGTCTTGACCAACAAATCAATTTATAATTTAACAAAATAACGATGAAATTGTCCAAAACCATAAGTACCAAAGGATACAAAAATACTTCTCACGAATAGGGTCAGTAGATTCAAATGAGGCAAAAGGAGGCATCACTAACTTTAATGTATAAACAAAGAGAAGCTCCAATGCCCATATATCAAGTATAGATTCTTCATATCTATTAAGTAATATATTCATGTCTATAACTTTATATGGCCAATTATTGTTAATAGTCTAAAAACAGAGGATATCATCTCTATTTCATTTCTGTTCCATTATAAATATTAATAGCATTCAAATGAAAAAATTAACACAAGGTAACAGTGACAGGGTATGTGGATAGAAACAGGGTTCTGAAAAAAGTGCAGAGCATAGGAAATAGACACACCCAGAATTAAATAAAGGTAAACATTTTGGGTCTAGTACTATAATCTTAAGGGATTCAACTATGGTAGAGAAGTTTCAGTTTACCCACAGAGAGTGTCCCCCACAAATAAATGGGTAGTTTTGGTTTCATCTCACGGAAACATAATCCAAGTAATCTGAACTACCAATCGATGAAACCTATCTGAATTTATTTCTTCAATTAATTTAATTATATAAACTCAAGGATAGGATCATAATTCCGCTACACATGATTTTGAGTAATTTTGATGAAGTATATTCAAGAAAAGATTAAACTATATTTAGCAAAAGAAATCCCATAAAAACAATAATGACACGGAAGGAATGAAATTAATCCACAAATAGCATGACACTGACAAAATAAGTACATAGCAAATATAGCTCTAGCACAAACAAAAAAATTAACACAAATACATAGAGAATAGTTTTAGTTTTACTCACCCATTTATGTTTCGGAATTTTCTTTTGCTCAAAGAAGCTGTCACCATTTTTTCCAAAATCATCGGGAAGAAGTACATAACTTTTTCCTTTCTTTTGACCAAGTGTCCCCAATGTAAGAACATCTCTCCCTATATATAAAGAAATAGTTAGATTATAAAGTTTAAACTCTCCAATCATAAAACTGAAAAAGTAGTTTGTAACTTTGTATACACACCAACACAAAAGCATTTATGAAATAGACATCAAAAAGCTAGGTGGCCTTAATTTGTTGGAAACAAAAGACCATATAATTCAGGACCTACATTTTACAATGTAATGTTAGTTCCAAAATATAATACACATAAAAATATATAAAAAAAATAGAAACATGTCACAGTCAAGAAATCTAACCATATTGTTTATCTGATGTCTTGGCAACACTGACATGATATCCTTGATGAGCGGATAATTTGTATGCTTTTTGGCATTGTTTTTAGTATGTTTTTAGTATCTTTTAGTTAGTTTTTAGTATATTTCTATTAGTTTTTAATTAAAATTCACTTTTCTGGACTTTACTATGAGTTTGTGTGTTTTTCTGTGATTTCAGGTATTTTCTGACTGAAATTGAGGGTCCTGAGCAAAAATCTGATCCAGAGACTGAAAAGGACTGCAGATGCTGTTGGATTCTGACCTCCCTGCACTCGAAGTAGATTTTCTGGAGCTACAGAAGCCCAATTGGCGCGCTCTCAACGGCATTGGAAAGTAGACATCCTGGGCTTTCCAGCAATATATAATAGTCCATACTTTGCCCAAGATTTGATGGCCCAAACCGGCGCTCAAAGTCACCTACAGAAATTCCAGCGTTAAACGCCGGAACTGGCATAAGATTTGGAGTTAAACGCCCAAACTGGCATGAAAGCTAGCGTTTAACTCCAGAAAAGGTCTCTACACGAAATTCCTTCATTGCTCAGCCCAAGCACACACCAAGTGGGCCCGGAAGTGGATTTTTCTGTCATTTACTCATTTCTGTAAACCTTAGGACACTAGTTTACTACTTATAGGATCTTTTGACATTGTATCTGTACCTTATGACCTCATAGCACTTTTTACACGTTCTTGTATACTTCCACAGCATGAGTCTCTAAACCCCATGGTTGGGGGTGAGGAGCTCTGCTGTGTCTTGATGGATTAATGCAATTACTACTGTTTCCTATTCAATCATGCTCGCTTCGATTCTAAGATAACACTTGTTCTTAATCCGGATGAATGTGATGATCCGTGACAATCATCATCATTCTCAACTATGAACACGTGCCTGACAACCACCTCTGTTCTATCTTAGATTGAGTAGTTATCTCTTGGGTTCTTTAATCGGAATCTTCGTGGTATAAGCAGGACCTGATGGCAGCATTCAAGAGAATCCGGAAGGTCTAAACCTTGTCTGTGGTATTCTGAGTAGGATTCAATGATTGAATGACTGTGACGTGCTTCAAACCTGTAACATACTGGGCGTTAGTGACAGACGCAAAAGAGGGATTCTATTCCGGTAGGGGAGGGAACCAAACTGGTGATTGGCAGTACTGTGACAGAGTGCGTGCATTAGCTTTCACTGCGAGGATGGGAGGTAGCCATTGACAACGGTGAAACCCTACACGAGCTTGCCATGGAAGGAGACTTGCGTGTTTGATGAAGAAGACAGTAGGAAAGCAGAGATTCAGAAGATGGAGCATCTCCAAACCCCAACCTATTCTCCATTACTGCAATACAAGTAATCATTTCATGTTCTTTTGCTTTTTACAATCAATCCTGATAATTTCTGATATCCTGACTAAGATTTACAAGATAACCATAGCTTGCTTCAAGCCGACAATCTCCGTGGGATCGACCCTTGCTCACGCAAGGTATTACATGGACGACCCAGTGCACTTGCTGGTTAGTTGTGCGGGATTGCAAAAGTGTTATTGCAATTTCGTGCACCAAGTTTTTGGCGCCGTTGCCGGGGATTGTTCGAGTTTGGACAACTGACGGCTTATCTTGTTGCTTAGATTAGGACTGTTTTCTTTTTGTTGGTTTAGAGTCTTTTAGTTGAGTCTAGTTTTATATTCTAAGTTTGGTGTCAATTGCATGCTTTTGTTTTTCTTTTAAAATTTTCGTTTTTTTTATAATCTTAGTCCCTTTTTGATTCATAAAAATTCTAAGTTTGGTGTCCTCTTTGTGTTTTTCTCTTAAAATTTTCGAAAAAATTAGTGTTTGATTTTCTAAAATTTTAAGTTTGGTGTCTTTTTGCTGTTTTTCTCTTTCCTCTTTTTAAAAATCAAATCTTTTTCATAAAAGTTTTTCAATCATATCTTCTTAATTGCTGTTTTCAAAATCTTTTTTTTTCACTAATTGATTCAGTTCTCAATTTGCTTTGATCTTATTTTATTTTTAATTTTCGAATTTTATTTTATTTTCCTTTTATTTTATTTTATTGTATTTTATTTTTTCGGTTATTTCAAAAAAAAAATAAAAATAAACAAAATTTATCTCTTTGCAATCATTCTCATTTCTCTTTTGTCCATTATGGACTTAAGTGGAATTAATCAGTCCAAGAGGACTCTGGGGTCTTATGCTAACCCCATTACAGCTGCATATGAGAGTAACATCTGTATACCTCCCATCAAAGCAAGCAGCTTTGAGCTAAATCCTCAACTCATTATCATAGTGCAGCAAAATTGCCAGTATTCCGGTCTTCCACAGGAAGAACCTACTGAGTTTCTGGCACAGTTCTTACAAATTGCTGACACAGTACATGATAAAGAGGTAGATCAGGATGTCTACAGACTATTACTGTTTCCATTTGCTGTAAAAGATCAAGCTAAAAGGTGGTTAAATAACCAACCTACAGCAAGCATAAAGACATGGAAACAGTTATCAGACAAATTCCTGAATCATTTTTACCCTCCAAAAAGGATGACACAGCTAAGGCTGGACATCCAAGGCTTTAAACAAGAGGATAATGAATCCCTTTATAATGCCTGGGAGAGGTATAGAGGTATGCTAAGAAAATGTCCCTCTGAAATGTTTTCAGAGTGGGTACAGTTAGACATTTTCTACTATGGGCTTACAGAAAAAGCTCAGATGTCTTTAGACCACTCAACTGGTGGATCTATACACATGAGGAAGACAATTGAAGAAGCTCAAGAGCTTATAGACACTATTGCTAGAAACCAATATCTGTACTCTAGCAATGAGTTCTCTCCAGAAGAGGAAGTCATGACAATAGTCACTGACTCTAATCCTCAAGAACAGATAATGGAGCTTAATCAACAACTACTCCTGATGACAGAACAGTTAGCAGAATTTAAAGAGATGCTCCATGAAACTAAAGTTGCTAATAAAAGCATAGAACTACAGTTGAATCAAGCAGAACAGCAAATATCTAAACAAATAACAGAGGAGTGTCAAGCAGTTCAATTGAGGAGTGGGAAGACCTTGAATAACACTGCTCAAAAGAGCAAAAAGCCAAACAAGGAACAATTGACAGAGGACAACCAAACCACTGTTCAAAATCCCTCTGAGGACAGTGAGAGCCCAGAGAGGAATATTGGCGTTCAAACGCCAGAAAGGGAAGGAAAGCTGGCGTTAAACGCCCATTCCTTGCCCAGTTCTGGCGTTCAAACGCCAGAAAAGGGGGAAAAGTTGGCGTTAAACGCCCATTTTCCACCCAATTCTGGCGTCCAAACGCCAAGGGGGGATCAGACACCTGAGAGTGCTGACAGTGATCCCTCTAACAAGGCTTCTTCAACCATTTCTGTACGGAATAAACCTGCAGCATCTAAGGTTGAAGAATATCAAGCCAAGATGCCTTATCCTCAGAAACTCCGCAAGGCGGAACAGGATAAGCAATTTGCCCGCTTTGCAGACTATTTAAGGACTCTTGAAATAAAGATTCCTTTTGCAGAGGCACTTGAGCAAATACCTTCTTATGCTAAGTTCATGAAAGAGATCTTAAGTCATAAGAAGGACTGGAGAGAAACTGAAAAAGTGTTTCTCACTGAAGAATGCAGTGCAGTCATTCTAAAAAGCTTACCAGAAAAGCTTCAAGATCCTGGAAGCTTTCTGATACCATGCACATTAGAAGGCACTTGCACCAAGACAGCTTTATGTGATCTTGGAGCAAGCATCAATCTAATACCTGCATCCACTATCAGAAAGCTTGGGTTGATTGGAGAAGTCAAACCAACCAGGATATGCCTCCAACTTGCTGATGGCTCCATTAAACACCCATCAGGCATAATAGAGGACATGATTGTCAAGGTTGGGCCATTTGCCTTTCCAACTGACTTTGTGGTGCTGGAAATGGAGGAGCACAAAAGTGCAACTCTCATTCTAGGAAGACCTTTCCTAGCAACTGGACGAACTCTCATTGATGTACAAAAGGGGGAAGTAACCTTGAGAGTCAATGAGGATGAGTTCAAGTTGAATGCTGTAAAAGCTATGCAGCATCCAGACACACCAGAGGACTGCATGGACGCTGACATTATTGACTCTCTGGTAGAAGAGATCAATATGGCTGAAAGCCTAGAATCAGAGCTTGAGGACATCTTCAAGGATACTCAAACTGATCAGGAAGAGCCAGAGGAGGCAAAGGAATTTTCGAAAATTCCTCAGAAGGAGGATAAACCTCCTAAGCCTGAACTCAAACCACTACCACCATCCCTGAAATATGCATTTCTAGGAGAGGGTGACACTTTTCCAGTGATTATAAGCTCTGCTTTAAATTCACAGGAAGAGGAAGCACTGATTAGAGTGCTAAGGACACACAAGACAGCTCTTGGGTGGTCCATAAGTGATCTCAAGGGTATTAGCCCAGCTAGATGCATGCACAAGATCCTGTTGGAGGATAATGCCAAACCAGTGGTCCAACCACAGAGGAGGCTAAATCCTGCCATGAAGGAGGTGGTGCAGAAAGAGGTCACTAAATTACTGGAGGCTGGGATTATTTATCCTATTTCTGATAGCCCCTGGGTGAGCCCTGTCCAAGTTGTTCCCAAAAAGGGAGGCATGACAGTGGTTCATAATGAAAAAAATGAACTGGTTCCTACAAGGACAGTCACAGGGTGGCGCATGTGTATTGACTACAGAAGACTCAATACAGCCACCAGAAAGGATCATTTTCCTTTACCATTCATAGACCAAATGCTAGAAAGACTAGCCGGTCATGATTACTACTGCTTTTTGGATGGCTACTCAGGCTACAACCAAATTGCAGTAGATCCTCAAGACCAAGAGAAAACAGCATTCACATGCCCTTCTGGCGTGTTTGCCTACAGGAGGATGCCTTTTGGTCTGTGCAATGCACCTGCAACCTTTCAAAGGTGCATGCTCTCTATCTTCTCAGATATGGTAGAGAAATTTCTGGAAGTCTTCATGAATGACTTTTCAGTATATGGAGACTCATTTAGCTCCTGTCTTAACCACCTATCACTTGTCCTGAAAAGATGCCAAGAGACTAACCTGGTTTTAAACTGGGAGAAATGTCACTTTATGGTGACTGAAGGAATTGTCCTTGAGCACAAAATTTCAAGCAGGGGGATAGAGGTGGATAAGGCAAAGGTAGAGGTAATTGAAAAATTACCACCACCTGCCAATGTTAAGGCAATCAGAAGCTTTCTTGGGCATGCAGGATTCTATAGAAGGTTTATCAAGGATTTTTCGAAAATTGCTAAACCTTTGAGTAACCTGCTAGCTGCTGACACTCCATTCATCTTTGACAATGAGTGTCTGCAGGCATTTGAGACCCTGAAGGCTAAACTGGTCACAGCACCAGTCATCTCTGCACCAGATTGGGCATTACCATTTGAATTAATGTGTGATGCCAGTGATCATGCCATTGGTGCAGTGTTGGGACAGAGGCATAACAAACTTCTGCATGTCATTTATTATGCTAGCCGTGTTCTAAATGATGCACAGAAGAATTACACAACCACAGAAAAAGAGTTGCTTGCAGTGGTCTATGCCATTGACAAGTTTAGATCCTACTTAGTGGGATCAAAGGTGATTGTGTACACTGACCATGCTGCTCTTAAATACTTACTCACAAAGCAGGATTCAAAACCCAGGCTTATAAGATGGGTGTTACTTCTGCAAGAGTTTGATATAGAAATAAGAGACAGAAAAGGGACAGAGAATCAAGTAGCTGATCATCTGTCCAGAATAGAACCAGCAGCTGGGGCGTCCCTCCCTTCTACTGAGATCTCTGAGACTTTCCCAGATGAGCAACTCTTTGCCATCCAGGAAGCTCCATGGTTTGCAGACATTGCAAATTATAAAGCTGTAAGGTTCATACCCAAGGAGTACAGCAGTGTGCAAAGAAAGAAATTAATTTCAGATGCCAAGTACTACCTTTGGGATGAACCATATCTCTTTAAGAGATGTGCTGACGGAGTGATCCGCAGGTGTATACCCAGAGAAGAAGCACGAAGGATCCTATGGCACTGCCATGGATCACAGTATGGAGGACATTTTGGAAGTGAGCGAACAGCCACTAAAGTTCTCCAGTGCGGCTTCTACTGGCCTACTCTCTATAAAGATTCCCGAGAGTTTGTGCGTAACTGTGACAGTTGCCAAAGAGCTGGTAACCTGCCTCACGGATATGCCATGCCTCAACAAGGAATATTAGAGATAGAACTGTTTGATGTATGGGGAATTGATTTCATGGGACCATTCCCACCATCATACTCAAACACTTACATTCTGGTGGCAGTGGACTATGTATCTAAGTGGGTAGAAGCAATTGCTACACCCACTAATGATACCAAGACCGTGCTGAAATTCCTCCAGAAAAACATTTTCAGCAGGTTTGGCGTCCCCAGAGTGCTAATCAGTGATGGGGGCACTCATTTCTGCAATAAACAGCTATACTCTGCTATGGTTAGATATGGAATCAACCATAAAGTGGCAACTCCGTATCATCCACAGACAAATGGGCAAGCTGAAGTCTCTAACAGAGAACTAAAAAGAATCCTAGAACGGACTGTGATAGCCCGAAGAAAGGATTGGGCAAAGAGCTTGGATGATGCTCTGTGGGCATACAGAACAGCATTCAAGACTCCTATAGGCACCTCTCCATACCAACTGGTGTATGGGAAGGCCTGTCATTTGCCTGTGGAACTGGAACATAAGGCCTACTGGGCAACCAGATTCCTAAACATAGATGCACAGTTAGCTGGTGAGAAAAGACTGCTCCAGCTAAATGAGCTAGAGGAGTTCAGACTCAATGCCTTTGAAAATGCAAAAATTTATAAGGAAAAGGCAAAGAAGTGGCATGACAAGAGATTGTCAACCAGAGTCTTTGAGCCAGGACAAAAAGTTCTGCTCTTCAACTCCAGGCTCAAACTGTTTCCAGGAAAACTCAAGTCCCGGTGGAGGGGTCCGTATGTGATTACAGGAGTATCACCATATGGATATGTTGAGCTTCAGGATATTGATTCTGACAAGAAGTTCATTGTTAATGGACAGAGAATCAAGCACTATCTTGAAGGAAATTTTGAGCAGGAATGCTCAAAACTGAGACTTGAGTGATTCTCAGTGAAAGTCCAGCTAAAGACAGTAAAGAAGCGCTTGCTGGGAGGTAACCCAGTCATTAGGAAAGTTGTATGAATTGTTCTTACAGAGGCAAGTATCAAAAATGAAGGAATTCACAGAGTTACAGAAGGATTCAGCTCAAAAAGCAGAGAAAATGAGCTTACTGGCGAAAAAAACGCCAGTAAGGGGCATTTTGGGCGTTAAACGCCAGAATGGGTACCATTCTGGGCGTTTAACGCCAGGAATGGTGCCATTTTGGGCGTTAAACGCCAGAATGGGCACCATTCTGGGCGTTTAACGCCAGGTGTGCAGCATCCTGGGCATTTTAGAAAAACGCCCAGTGAGGAAGAATTTCTGGCGTTTAACGCCAGCCAGGGTACCTGGCTGGGCGTTAAACGCCCAAGTGGGGCAACAGATGGGCGTTAAACGCCAGAATGGGTGCCATTCTGGGCGTTTAACGCCAGCTTGGTGGGGGGACCACAATTTTGTTTTCAAATCAGATTTTTTCAAACTTTCCTTTTCTCACCCATACTTTTCTACAAAATCACACTTCAATCATTCATCATTCACTTTCAAATCTTCAAAAATCAAAACCTTTTTTTCAAATCTATTTCAAATCAATTACAAACATTGTTCAAAAATTTCACCCTTTTCTCAATTTCTTCTCATATCTTCTCAAATCTCCTTTCAAATTCCTCTTTTTTTCGAAAACTCCCCTCCCCACCTTATAAATACACGTTTATTCCCCTCTTCCAACCACACCATTCGAATTTTCTCTTCCTCCCCCTCTCTTCTCTCTTCTCTTTTGCTTGAGGACAAGCAAACCTCTAAGTTTGGTGTGCTTTTCCGTGATCACTAAGCCAAAGTTCATCAATATCATGGCTCCTAAGGAAAAACAAACCAATTTAAGAGGCAAGAAAGAGAATAATCCAAAGAATCTTTGGAATGAAGAGAAGTTCTTAACCAAAGAACATGAAGACCATTATCATAAAATAATGGGTCTGAGGTCAGTGATCCCGGAAGTTAAGTTTGATCTGAAAGAAGATGAATATCCGGGGATCCAAGAGCAAATTCAAAACAGAGGATGGGAAGTTCTAACCAATCCTGAAACAAAGGTTGGAAGGAACATGGTTCAGGAATTCTACTCAAATCTGTGGCTAACAGATAAGCAGAGAATGACTGGAACTGCTTACCATACCTACAGAACCATGGTCAGAGGAAAAGTTATATACTTCCATCTGGACAAAATAAGAGAAATCTTCAAGTTGCCTCAACTGCAAGATGATCCTGATTCCTTTAATAGGAGGATGGTGAGAGTAGATAAGGGGTTGGATCAAGTTCTAGAGGACATATGCCTCCCTGGAACTAAGTGGATAACCAATTCTAAGGGTGTCCCAAACCAACTCAAGAGGGGAGACCTCAAACCAATTGCAAGAGGTTGGCTAGACTTTATTGGGCGTTCCATACTCCCCACTAGCAACCGTTCTGAGGTCACCATCAAGAGAGCAGTGATGATTCATTGCATTATGCTTGGAAAAGAAGTGGAGGTCCATCATGTGATTGCCTGTGAGATCTACACAATTGCAAATAGGAATTCCACTGTAACCAAATTGGCTTACCCAAGCTTGATCTCCTTGCTCTGTAAAGAGGCTGGGGTGAAGATAGAAGAAGATGAACTCATACCCATTGAGCATCCAATCACCAAGAAGACAATGGAAGGAGCAAGAGAAGCAGGGGCGTGAAATTCACGAGATGAAACGCCAAAAGCTCTCCTCTCAAGCTGAGGGAGCATCCACTTATCAAAATCAAGGTTGTTGAGTCCTAACTCTGTGAACACCTCTATCATTAGGAGCCTATTTTTTTTTCGTTTTTGTTCTTGTTTTTCTATTTCTAGTCTCATCTTATATCTATATTTGAGTCTTGTTCTTAATTAATAAAATTAATAAAGTCTATGCCTTAAAGCTATGAATGTCCTATGAATCCATCACCTCTCTTAAAAGAAAAATGCTTTAATCACAAAAGAACAAGAAGTACAGGGTTTCAAAATTTATCTCTGAAACTAGTTGAATTAGTTTGATGTGGTGACAATACTTTTTGCTTTCTGAATGAATGCTTGAACAGTGCATATGTCTTTTGAATTTGTTGTTTTAAGAATGTTAAAATTGTTGGCTCTTGAAAGAATGAGGAGAAAGAGAACTGTTATTGAGGATCTGAAAAATCATCAAATTGATTCTTGAAGCAAGAAAAGCAGTGAAAAAAAAAATTCGAAAAAAAAAAGAAAGAAAAAGAAAAAGAAAAGAAAAAAAAAAGAGAAGGAAATAAAGTTGTGATCCAAGGCAACAAGAGTGTGCTTAAGAACCCTGGACACCTCTAATTGGGGACTTTAGCAAAGCTGAGTCACAATCTAAGAAGGTTCACCCAATTATGTGTCTGTGGCATGTATGTATCCGGTGGTAATACTGGAAGACAGAGTGCTTTGGGCCACAGCCAAGACTCATACACTGGCTATGTTCAAGAATCAATATTCTTAACTAGGAGAATCAATAACACTATCTGAGTTTTGAGTTCTTATAGATGCTAATCATTCTGAACTTCAAAGGATAGAGTGAGATGCCAAAACTGTTCGGAGGCAAAAAGCTACTAGTCCCGCTCATCTAATTGGAGCTATGTTTCTTTGATATTTTGGAGTCTATAGTATATTCTCTTCTTTTTATCCTATTCTGATTTTCAGTTGCTTGGGGACAAGCAACAATTTAAGTTTGGTGTTGTGATGAGCGGATAATTTGTATGCTTTTTGGCATTGTTTTTAGTATGTTTTTAGTATCTTTTAGTTAGTTTTTAGTATATTTCTATTAGTTTTTAATTAAAATTCACTTTTCTGGACTTTACTATGAGTTTGTGTGTTTTTCTGTGATTTCAGGTATTTTCTGACTGAAATTGAGGGTCCTGAGCAAAAATCTGATCCAGAGACTGAAAAGGACTGCAGATGCTGTTGGATTCTGACCTCCCTGCACTCGAAGTGGATTTTCTGGAGCTACAGAAGCCCAATTGGCGCGCTCTCAACGGCATTGGAAAGTAGACATCCTGGGCTTTCCAGCAATATATAATAGTCCATACTTTGCCCAAGATTTGATGGCCCAAACCGGCGCTCAAAGTCACCTACAGAAATTCCAGCGTTAAACGCCGGAACTGGCATAAGATTTGGAGTTAAACGCCCAAACTGGCATGAAAGCTGGCGTTTAACTCCAGAAAAGGTCTCTACACGAAATTCCTTCATTGCTTAGCCCAAGCACACACCAAGTGGGCCCGGAAGTGGATTTTTCTGTCATTTACTCATTTCTGTAAACCTTAGGACACTAGTTTACTACTTATAGGATCTTTTGACATTGTATCTGTACCTTATGACCTCATAGCACTTTTTACACGTTCTTGCATACTTCCACAGCATGAGTCTCTAAACCCCATGGTTGGGGGTGAGGAGCTCTGCTGTGTCTTGATGGATTAATGCAATTACTACTGTTTCCTATTCAATCATGCTCGCTTCGATTCTAAGATAACACTTGTTCTTAATCCGGATGAATGTGATGATCCGTGACAATCATCATCATTCTCAACTATGAACACGTGCCTGACAACCACCTCTGTTCTATCTTAGATTGAGTAGTTATCTCTTGGGTTCTTTAATCGGAATCTTCGTAGTATAAGCAGGACCTGATGGCAGCATTCAAGAGAATCCGGAAGGTCTAAACCTTGTCTGTGGTATTCTGAGTAGGATTCAATGATTGAATGACTGTGACGTGCTTCAGACCTGTACCCTACTGGGCGTTAGTGACAGACGCAAAAGAGGGATTCTATTCCAGTAGGGGAGGGAACCAAACCGGTGATTGGCAGTACTGTGACAGAGTGCGTGCATTAGCTTTCACTGCGAGGATGGGAGGTAGCCATTGACAACGGTGAAACCCTACACGAGCTTGCCATGGAAGGAGACTTGCGTGTTTGATGAAGAAGACAGTAGGAAAGCAGAGATTCAGAAGATGGAGCATCTCCAAACCCCAACCTATTCTCCATTACTGCAATACAAGTAATCATTTCATGTTCTTTTGCTTTTTACAATCAATCCTGATAATTTCTGATATCCTGACTAAGATTTACAAGATAACCATAGCTTGCTTCAAGCCGACAATCTCCGTGGGATCGACCCTTGCTCACGCAAGGTATTACATGGACGACCCAGTGCACTTGCTGGTTAGTTGTGCGGGATTGCAAAAGTGTTATTGCAATTTCGTGCACCAATCCTCCCTAACAAGCATTGCTCTAGGTATGTCTTTCAAGATGCACAAAGTCTCATCCTTGTTCAACCTATCGTCTGTTGCCCAAAAGTATATCTTATCCTTATCTACTTCTGTTAACTTATTGTCCTCTGTCACCTTTTCTTCTCCCCCTATTTTGTTTTTCTCATCTATCACTTTTTTTCTTCTCTTATTTTTTTCCCTCATCTATCATTAGGGAGAATGATGGAATTGATGGTGGCACACATTCTTGTGTCTTCTTGATTGGAGAAGGTGTATAAATATCACAGTCTTCTATTTCTAAGAATGCTTGGACTGCACTTTGCACTATTTTTCTCCATTCAGGTTTTACTGCATCATCTAAAGCATAAAACAGAACATATACACAAAAATGAGATTTAAAATAGAGAGAAAGTGAAATCTAAATAATAGGAATGTGAGTGCAAACTATGATAACTGCAAAAAATCAGATTCATGTGTGCAAAAAATCATTACATTGGGTGCAAAATGTGCTAAGTGAGGTGTGCAAAATCTTATTAAAGTGTGTAAAATATCTGATTCATGTGTGTAAAATCTCATTAAATCGGGGGTAAAACATCATATTCATATGTGCAAAAATTCATTACATTAGGTGCAAAATGTGCTGATTCATGTGTGGAAAATCTCATTAAATCGGGTGCAAATTATCAAATTCATGTATGTAAAATTATATAACAAAAATCTCATATATATTCACATAATGCATAGCCAAAACAACATAAAAAAATCAAAACAACAAACACTAAGAACTATAATTTATACCCTTATTGCTAGGCGATCGCATTGGCGATCTCATGTTGTTTTCATCTTTTTTGTCTTCCCTATTAAATCAATACAAAGAATAATTAGAGATTTGTAAAACAACAAATAAAAAAAATCAGAACTATAAAAAAGCACATACACTATTTTTACCTTGTTTTGACCTCTTTCTCCTCATCTTGATTTGCATCACTATAAAGAAGCACACACTATATTTTACTTTACATTCTTTTTTATCACAAAAGATAAATCAAAACTAATTTTTACCTTTCTTTATCTTTTTGCTCATCTGATACATTGTCATCTTCCTTTGACATTTTGTTGTCATTATTCTGTTCATCAAATCTATAAACAAGAAATTTGATTAGTGATAAAGAGTGTTTGTAATACTCATAGGCTTCAGTCCTTTCATTTATAACATCCCAAAACTTTATTTTTTTTACCTTTCTTTTTTTTCCTTCATTGTGTTATCTTTATTAAGCTCCTTCGCCCCCCTTTTCTTAGCCAAATTAGTTGGTGCTCTTGTTGTGTTCTTTGTAAATTTAGCATCAACAACACCTTACTTAACTAAAAGGGTAACAATACCCTACAATAATAGTTACACAAATAAAGGTTTTGTAAGAAAATAGAAGAATGTGTCAAGATAAAAAAAAGAAGCTATATTGAATTGGTTACCTTTGACTAGATTATATTATACACTCATCATATTATGCAAAACAAAAAAAAATCCAGAAAAAAAAACACGGCATCAAACTGAAATAATTCATATAAATTAAATTAAATTGTACAGAAAGGCAGAAATTAAATTGTACATAAATTAAATTAAGTGAACTAAGTTCTTTCTAGTTTTGAAAGCCTTAGTATATGGCATATGCATCTTAATTAGGAGTATATCTTAAAGTTATGTTAGTATATATGTCTTTTCCCTAGTGCTTCTCTTCTGATCTCACAAGCAAATCCTATAATCTCAACAAAGATGAGACAAAAATACTTGCAACAAGCCAAACTGGTGCTGTGATAATTACATTACAAAAAGAAAAGGCTCATGACATGCCTCATCCGCATGTAGACCTCACCAAAAAGGTTAAGTTCACTAGAAATAAATATTTAGCTTATAATGCTTTCCATCCACCAACGGAGAAGAGTTGTAGCATAACTAGCATTCCATGAATTAAAAATTGAAAATAAAAAATAGAGATCGCATATTAAATCCAATTTAGGGAAGTAAGTAGATATGTATGCAACGGAATAGTCAGTTTAGTTTCAACTTTGTTATTTACGACTGTAATTGTATTCTCTGCAATTTGTACCAAACTTGCATCTATTTTTCTTTTATCACACTGCATTCAATCTTTAGAGCAAATAACTAGATACTAATTCACTAATAAGCACACCACAAAATAGCACAACTATACTCACAAGACACTTAAAAGAAAAAAAGCTCTTGCATTACATTATAAGGCAATTACATAAAACATAAAAAAAGAAAATCAAAACCACACTGATGTAATTAGCGGCATTGGAGCAGAGTCCATATCTGCATCCAATAACCTTAGAATGTCATTTTACTAACTTCTAAAACATGACATGCAAATATAAGACTTAGAATAAAATTGAGGCACTATTATAACTATAACTATGCCATTTGAGCATTCTATATAGATAGCAGGATTTCAACAATTAGGAATTTAGCACTGTTGTATGTATCTCAAACAGCACACACATCACACATCACACAAGAACACATAAAGGATCAAACCTAATTAATATATTTCCTCTTGGATAAACAAAACATAGCTGATAACTAGAAGTGAAAAGAATTCAACTTAGAAATGGGTGCATTAAGTGGGTGCATTAATCGAAAGAATTCTAGATATTATAAGTAATCATCAATTTAAAAAAAAGAAGCTATATTGAAATAAATAAAACAAACTGTTGGCCTTTACTTTGATGACTCCTGTGTCAACTTCTTTGCAAGTTTTTCTTTATCCCAATAAGCAATCCATGGTGGTGGAGGCCCCATATAATTTTTCTTATTTCCGAATGTGTCTTTGTGGTAATAGATAATCTACAAGCAAAATAATAAATGTAATGATTATCATCAAAAAAGAAATCAAAAAAGGAAAAAAAGATAAGTACATTAGACTGATTATCATCGAAACATAAAGACAACCATCAATACTTAATGTATTTTTTTTCCTTGAATTTTTGAACCCATTTTATAAGCTCATCATGCATAAATCTTGCCCAATTGTATCTTGTGATATTCTCTACATCAACAATGGGACATAAGTGTTTTGGGGATGTGACAGTGCTACTTGTTGGTGCCAAAAGTGAGCTAATAATGAACATTGTAAATGCTCTCCTAAAGTAATATCTCCCTTTGGATGTTGAAACATTACATTCTCTTGAATGTAATACTTCTTGTAACGATGGGCTTGTCATAGACTTGAACGGGGCAACTTATCTTTCTTGTTCTGAAGTCCAATCTTCTTCTTCTGGAAAACCTTTACCAATTGAAGGTAATCCTCCTAGAGCTAACCCAATTTTTTCTGTTGTCACATCGATATCCCCCACCACTAATTCCAGTTTGCTTGTTGTTGTGTTATATACTTTAGCAAGTGCGAGGAATAACCGCCTATCAATTTTCCAATCTTGAATAGCCTTTATGGATGAGAATCCCATTTTATCAACTTCAAGTTTTTGCTCTTTTGTAAGAAAATTTATTGTTGTGAAAACCGAAACGGGAGAACAACGACATTCTATCAATTTCTGCAAATATAAAGTAAAAAATCTTCATCCAATTTTAACCATGTTTTGTTTGGAAAATAATAAGAAATAACAATAATAATAAATTATCATAATCATAATAAAGTAATACTCGCATTTAGATATAGATGGGTGCAAACTATGCTAAGTCATATGTGCAAAATCTCATTAAAGTGAATGCAAACTGTGCAAGTAAGGTGTGCAAAACTTGACGGAAGTAGGTGCAAATTATCAAATTGGTGTGTGCAAAATCCAATTAAAGTGGGTGCAAACTATCTGATTCATGTGTGCAAAAAATTCATTACATTGAGTGCAAACTGTGCTGAATAAGGTGTGCAAATTCTCATTAAAGTGGGTGCAAACTGTCTGATTCATGTGTGCAAAATTTCATTCAGATGGGTGCAAAGTGTCTTGAGTAAAGTGTGCAAAATCTCTATTTAAATCGGTGCATACCCGAGATTCTAGTTCTTCAAGAGTTTTCTGCTGCATTTTCCTTCTAGTTCCTGTTTCAGATTTCTTTGTATTTGTACTTCTTCGTGGCATCTTAATATCTGGATCTTTTTCCATTTCAAATAATCACTGCATATTATTAAGAAACATATTATTAACACAAACACATAAAAAACCTAGTAATCAATTGTGCAGTAGCCATTATCAAAGCTCTACCACTACAAAGCTGTACTAACAACTGAGATAATAACTTAATGAATTTTTTCAAAGATTTATAAATTAAAAGTTCTAGCAATATTACTATTATGATTCATCTGCATTCAATGTCATGTGTTTAACCTTTTGGAAGCTTAAGTGTTCAGGCTAAAGAAAAAGTATCATCCCAGAAAAGTAATAATAAAGGTAGAAGAAGAGAAGAGTTAAGAGTTGTTGGAGGGACATGTTCTTTTGCATTTGCTCGTCGCATTGCGGTAATTTCTCAAACAGGTGGTGGGCAATATACTCATGAAAATGGTGTTGCTGCGTCTTATCATGTTAAACTTCAGCTTCAATTTCCAAAGCTCTACCACAACAAAGCTCTACTAACAACTGAGATAATAACTTAATGAATTTTTTCAAAGATTTATAAATTAAAAGTACCTAAGTTTCATAAACAACATATGATGAATCAAAATCAAAATCAAAAGAAATTTTATTATAGAGTGCTTAAAGATTTTTCATGAATAGACAGGAAACATTGAGTAATATTTTTGGGTGCCATTATGAATTTCTCCTTGCATGTTTTGAATGGATTCAGAATGATGGACAGCAAGAAGGTAAGAATTGCAGAAAGCAAAGAAGGTAAGAGTTGCAGAAAGCAATAAATGAACAAAAATCAAAACTCATTAACCTTCACACATTAATCTTGCAGAAGCATAACGCATCACTAGAAACGAAGGAGAATGGATAGAGAGCTGAGAGATGCTGTTGCAGAGAGTAACGCCGATGCTATTGGAGACGCTACTTGGGATGGACAGCAAGCAAAAGAATGCTGATTCGGGTTGAGCGTGCTCCAGCGTTGAGAGCAAGAAAGATGGCGTGCAAGAGTGTAGATGAGAGAGTGTGTGAAATTTTGGGAAAGAATAAGAGCGTGTGGTAAAGGAGCGTGGGTACACGCTCTCTATATGCATTTGGGCTTTATTTTGTTTGAGGTATAAAATTACTAATGCTGGTTGTTTGCTGGCCCAAAAATAAGAAAACTGGTGGCCCCCTAGCGGTGCTCTTTATTTTTAATAGACTTGTTAACATACAAGTTTCAAATCAAGCCAGGCTCAGACATTTAAATAAGCCTTTAACAAGTCACGGGCCAGGCTCATATTGAATCACTACAATGCAAGCCTAGTCTTTTAATGACAAAGTCTGACTTGTTTCTATGCCTACTTGCTATCCTTTTCGTTTCGCATTGGCAGTACCGGTGTTGATGATGAACCCAATGGCACCATCAAGGACTTGCTGATAGTACATTCTGATATCCTCTATCAACTTGTGAATATCCACTTTATCCCTTAAGATTTCCACACGGGTTGCTGCAATGAGCTTTGCATGAAGTTGTGGATCTACTCACATAACTTCGTGATGATCTCTTGAGAAGGTAAAGGTGACTTGTAGTTATGGACGACTTTTCTAAAGAGCCCGATAGAAGAGTGTTGGAAAATAAATATTATTTCTCGTTAACGCAATTTTTGTGTAGCTCTCTAAGATTCTCTAGTCAAACCATTACACTAGGACTCACTTGCATAGAAATACTTGATTCGTGGCCTTCTTTGACATCTGCTGGGATTGTTGGGTCCGAGCCTCCAAGCTTTGTGTATACCTGTCCTAAACTTCGAAATACAAATACTAGGCTGACCAAGACTAGGTTTTGAAAGAATGGGAGAGGCTAGCATAAATGGATGTTTGTGTTCAACTCATCTCCCTGATGAACTTGATGAACTTAGATTCATGTAGATAAAAAAGAATGGAGTTGTGAGTGTGATTAGAAGTATAGTTAGTGCAGTTAAACATTATTTTTTTAAATATAATCTTTGTGACTATTGTAATTTTATACAAAAAAAATGTGTGCAAAAGTAAAAATTTAGATTAAAAAGTAGTAGTGATTTTGATATCTAATAAGGCGTGAAATTAATTGTAACAAACTATCAATAATTTTGTGTTTGAGAATAGCATGATGCATCCAAAAATATGCTCGAAATAGTGCATAAAATTATCTAGTAATATAATGAAATAATATATTCATAAAGAAATAGTGACAATATATGATTTTAAGAGAAATTTAAAATTGATATGTTATTAAGAAGCAGAAAATCAGATGAAACTTTGTCGACATTAGAAAATTCAAATTCAAATTCAAAAAAAATTGAACATAAGATTTGAATAATATTTGATTGAGTAATTTTCCACAACCAAGTAATTTTATATCCAAATTCATCCAAAGGATTTGAGTTACGCGTTTTTTTTTCTGTTTTCTTCCCCCTCCCGTTTGCGTGTTCTTCTTCTTCTTCTTCTTCACTCCGAATGCTATGTCTTCTTCTTTTCCTCCTTTTTTATTATTTTTCAATTTCATTACCGTCGTCACCAACAACACCTCTTCCTCTTCCTCCTCCTCCTATTGGAATTTTCTCCTCCATCCTTTTCATCATTATCCTCCATCATCATCATCATCATCATAATCATCATTGTTATCGTCATTGTCTTCTTATAATACGTATCTTTGTTATCATTATCAACGAATTTGAATTTATATAATGGATAATTTTTTATTCGTTTGGTATTATACAATGATTTTGTTTTGAGCTAATTTTCAATTCATTCGAGACGCAAGTGTTTCTAAATTTGAATTTATATAATGGACACTTTTCGGTTCATTTGATATTATACAATTATTTTTTTTTGATAATATTTTTGGTTTATTCGAGACGCAGGTGTTTCTGAATTTGAATTTATATAATAGACTATTTTTAGTTCATTTGGTATTATACAATGATTTTATTTTGATAATATTTTCAGTTCATTCGATCACCACAGAGAATTAGAATCAATAAAGATGTTAGTAAAATGTTAGTGTTGTTGGTGATAACAATAATGATGATCAAGGAGGAAGAAGAAAAAGAAGAAGGAGATCAAAGAAATTCAAATAAAAAAAACAAGAGGATAGGGAGAAGGAGGAGGAGGATATGGATGTGGTGGTATAATGGTGGTGACGATGATGCTAATGAAAAAAAGATGAAGAAAAAAGAGAAGGAGAAGAAGCAGCAGCAGGAGAAGGAGAAGGAGAAAGAGAAATAAAAAGAAGAAAAAGACAAAGCCCTGTAGCGTAAACTCAATAACTTGGATAAATTTGAATGTAAAATTGCTTGGATGTATAGTGAAACTCTATTATTTGATTAGGAAGATATGATGAATACTTGAAGAGCAATGATAACATTTTTGTTGCATATAAATTGATGACTACGGAGTTTTACATAGATAATCTTCTACTCTCCTCAAAAGTTTATTCTTATGGTAGTCTTGTATGGCTTTGTAATTTTGTTTTAAGTTGTAAGGATAGATGGATCCTTTTGTGTTATTCTGTTGAATTTCTTTTTCTAAACAATGTCATTGCCAGTTATGAACCTAAGGAATGATTTATGTTGGTCATTAATGGGTTATTCATAACTTAGAAAATTATAAACAAATAATTGCCATAAATAAAAGCTAATGCTGTCATTGAAGTGTTTGCTTGTGCGGTATTTTGAATTCTTGTAGTTGTGAGTAATGAAATTTAAGTTAGAGTTAAGTCGTTAACGTTGTCTTCAACTAAAGTGAAGAGTAATTCAACCATAATTATCTATTTCTATTAAAATATAAAGGTTAAATAGTCTACAGCACAGTATTCCCGCCAAAAGAGTTAGTGCAGTAGTAACTCTCATTGCAACACGTGGACTCCATAATAAATTATTACAAGATAATTATTATTATATAATATTAAAATCAACCTAATGCATTAAGCGAAAAATTTTCCACACTTTTTACTTTCAATCAAATTCCAATTTTTCGCTTGACAAACCCCAATTTGACGGTTTGTTTTGTATTGAATTTAAAGCATTTTGATAACCTTTTGTCACATTTAGCCTATGAATTAGCATGGTTTTGTTATCTCTCCCATATTTGTGCTTAAGTGTAAAAACATGCTTTTTAAGCCTCATTTTGATGAATTCTAGTTCCTCTTTGATTCCATAAGATGCCTTGATGTGTTTGCTAGTAATTCCAGGATTGAAATAGGCTAGGCATGGATCAAAGAAAGCAAGGAAGGAAGCATGCAAGTGGAGAGAAGCACAAAAAGCCAAAGAATTAATTTCGGCCAAGCACGCGTACGCGCACAAGGCGCTCGCGCGCACATTGCGATACAGGCCAAGGACGCGCACGCGTACGGTGCGCGCACGCGTCGTAGCCCGCACGTGATTCTTTTATTGCAACATGTGCCTGGCGATTTTGGAAGGTTTTAGCAACCAACTTTGGCGCCAAAATGTATATAAGAGCCAAGGATTGAAGGGGATTAACACACATTCACATCCATAGACTAATTGGAGATCATTAGATAGATTTTTTTAGTTAGTTACATTTGTAGAGAGAGAAACTCCAACTTCTCTCTAGGATTCATCTTCATTCTCAACCATTCCTTGGTGAGATCTATTGCCACTCTCAATTTACTTTGTTCATGTTGTAGATCTTCTTCTCTAATCTCAATTAGTGTTTGTAATTGTTCAATTCTTATAGATCTTAGGTTTAACTTTGTTGTTTTGGATTCCATTGATTCAGATGAAGATCTCATTTTTATTGTTGTGCATTGTTGATTGTTGTTAATCTCTTGTGTTGAATTGCTTTGATTCTAAATCTCTTCTCAATTTTACTATGTCTTTCATTCTTGCCCTCCAAATATTTGAGAAAATGCCAACTTTAGATATGGAGTAGTATCCCCTCACTTGGCCTAGTGGTTGAATCATTTGGGACACTTGAATAATGGATGTCAATTGTTGATTAAGAATTGAGGATTGCTAATTGACTTAGAGTGCACTAAAGCTAGACTTCCCTAGGGTAAGACTAGGACTTGTGACTTGAGTTAATTACCTTTACTTGACTTTCCTCTATAATTAGGGGTTAACTAAGTGAAGCAACACTCCTTTGTTATCACAATTGAGGGAAGCTATAGTGATGGAACTTCCAATGTTCAACCTTGGCCAAGGCTTTTAATATTGATTGATTGTTGTTTTCTTTTATTAGCACTCTTATGCCACACTCTTCAAGCCACAAAAGACCACTTAACCAATAACATGCATCCTTGTAGCATTCCTAGGGAAGAACGACTCGGGACTAATACTCTCGGTTATAGATTGTAGATTTGTTTGATGATGGATTTTGCGTCGGTTTAGACTATACTACGATTGATTACTTGATAATTTCTAAACCGCCAAAAAATTCATTTATCAAAATGGCGCCATTGCCGGGGAATGCGCATGAGTGCCATGTTTTTGGTTAATGTAAATATGTGAATATTGTGAATATGTTTGTCTTTTGTTTGTTTGGTAGTTTTTGTTAGTTTTAAGATCTCTATTGGTTTTGTTTCTATTTGCCACTATGAATTCTCATCCTTGTGGTTTTGGATATAACTATGACTATGTTGTAGGCGATGAAAACTTGAATGATGGCTCACATTATGGGAGAGATGAATTCTTAGGAGGGGAGCCATATCCATATGAGCAATCATCGTGGCAACCTTCCCCTTCAAGTTACTATGATGGTAATCCTTCCTATAATGCATATCATTCCTATGAATATGATGATTCTTATCATGGTTATACCTCTCAACCACCACCATTCTATGCACCATATTCTCAACCCACATCTTATCTCCACCAATTGCCTACATATGATCCAAATCTATATTCTCCCTATGCATACCCTTGTGACGATTATGAACAAGCAACTCTTGAATCACCACCACTCCAACATTTTTACCCTCCAACCCAAGTTCCCATGGATGATACACTTAGTATCATTCTTCAAGAGAAAGAAGAGATCCAAAATGCCTTCACTAGTTTCACCTCCACCCTCCAAGAATTTACGTCCCGTATAATTCCACCCTCTACCAGTAACCAAAATGACTTCCCACCTCAAGGCTTTGATGAATCTCCTTTCCAACCATATCATGATTTTCCCTCTCCGCCACAAACCTCCATGGAAGCATATCAACGTCCATTAATCCAAGAGCAATATGACCCTACTTATGTTAGTAAAGCGGAACAAGAATTAAGGGATCGTTTCAAGGAAGAAATGGATCGACTTCAAGCAACCATCCGTCAAAAGATAGATTCTTGGGATTCATATCACGAGCGAAATGAGTTCACGGATGATTGTGAGAAAGCAACCAAAGAGGGAGGTATGAGGGAGACTTTAGAGTCTCAAGTGGAGCACAAGGAAATGGAGTGTGTGTTGCAACAAACGGAGGAAATGAAGATTGTTGAAGATAAAGAGGTGGAAGAAGACCTAGAGGAGGTTGAACAAGAAGGAAGTTCCATCCACGAAAATAACTTTACATCAAGTGACAATGGTGATCTTGTTGAAGCTTCCCCCTTCGAATGTGAAACCAATGTTGAGGAGGGTGCGCAACCTCCAGCACATAACTTGATCAATGATAAAGGTTTGAAGGAAGTTAGCAAACAAGAAGAATTTAAAGAAAGTTATCAAAAGATGGAAATCATCATGGAAGAGCCAAAGGAAGTGGAACCTACAATGTCAAGACCATTGGATATCTTTCTTGCTAAGTCGCCATCCTAATTACAAATTGAGCGGGTAATCATCTCATCCTTCAATTTTCTTGGCCCATATCAATATGCGTTGTTAGAAACGGATGGTCAACTTAGAACTCTTTGTGGGCTAGAGAGTAAGAACGGATTAGATGTTGGTGGACAATGTGAATCAAGGTGCATAAAGGATGGGAGATCAAACTTTGAGTTTCAAAGGTTGAGTGAAGCCAAATTCAATGGGTTTAAGATGATGAGTACGAGTTACAAGGAGAATTCAATAAGTTTGTCACCCTATTGGAAGCATGAAGATCAAGAAGAAAAGGGGTTGACAAACAAAGTATGGGACCCCGGAACACACATAGATCACTATCAACTTAGGGGCCTTGTTACTTGCTTAGGCCCCCTTGAAAGCCTTGTACGTTTAAACTGGGATCCCGGAGGCTATTGGAAGTGCAAACACTGGTGGGGATTCGAAGAAGAGTTTAAGCATAAGCCACCCTAGCAAGGACTCCACCAAATGTCCAACTTAAGGACTTTAACTAAAAGTGCTAGGTGGGAGACACCCCACCATGGTAAACTCTTTCCATACTCTTTTTAATTTGGCTTAATAAGTGAGTTGAGTTACCATTGTAGGTAGGTCTTCATTTCATAATTAGCTTTTTTGTGTACATTAGTTGCTAGCATATTAACATGTATGTTGTGCTTAGTAGAAATAGAATAAATCTCAAAAACCAACTTGCATTTTAGAAAGTGTGAGATTTTGACTAAATAAGGAGTTATAGGCACCATGGGAAGTCCTTGGGAAAATTAGAGCTTTTAAAAAAAAAGGGGGGGATGGACGCGCGCGCACGCTGTACGCGCACGCGTCCCTATGCGGATGCAACATCGCCCACGCACCCGAAAGTTGGGCCTCTCTTGGGCAAACAGTATGCCCTGAGCCCAACAAGACCCACGCGGACGCGCACTACCTGCGTGCGCGCCGACTATTAGAACGTGGAAGTTCGCGCGGACGCGCACCTGCCGCGTGCGCGCCTTTTCACAAATCGTCCATGTACGCGGACGCGCACTTACCGCGCGCGCGTCCTTGCGTACTGCCACCAATCTAGGCCACGGACTTGAGAGTTGGGCGTGCCTCAAGCCCATTCTAAGCCTCAGGCCCGATCTAATGAACGCGTGCGCGCACCGTACGCGCACGCGTCCCTGCCTGATATGCCATCCCACGCTAGAGCGCACTGCACGCTCGCGCGTGATTTTCTATTTTCCCTAATGCGCGCGGACGCGTACATGCCGCGTGCGCGCAGATCCGGTGGCGCGACTCCCAGGCCATTCTCCAGAGAGTTAGGCCTGAGTTGGGCCAACTCTAAGCCCCTAACCCAACCCCATGCACGCGTGCGCGCACTGTTCGCGCACGCGTCCTTTCCCATTTTGCTCATCCACGCTTAAGCGCGCTGTACGCGCACGCGTAGGTCCCTAGTTGTACCAATGCACGCGGACGCGCAAGGTGCGCGCCCGCGTCGATTCAAAATGATGATAACCTAATGCGCGACGCGCACTGCGCAGTCGCGCAAAACCCCCTTTTTCCCCCATTTCCATCTTCTTCTTCCACCCTCTCTGCGGCAGCAGCACCGGCGACCACCACCAACGGCCGCCGTCCGTCACCACCCACTCCCCTACCTTCCCTCTCATCTCTCTTCCTCTCCCTGTCACCACCTCCCCCATCTCCGACTCCCCTCTCACTCCCCCCTCTGCCACTGTTGCTCCGCCGGCAGCCACCACCGGACGGGCAACCTCTTCCTTTCTCTCATCATAACCGCTTCCCTTCGCTCTCTCTCTCATCCATTCGCCGCCATTCACTCTCGCCCTCTACTCTCTTGCAAAACCGCCACTGCCGCCATCTTCACCGCCCCCCCCCCCCCCCCCCCACGGCAGCACCTCTCATTGATTCTGCTGCCGCTGCCCAGTCCCATTTCCCCTTTCCATTCCCAGTTCTTCCCAGCTCCCAGGTTTCTATTCAACTTCCGCTTTTCTATTTTTCTTTTTAATCATCAATTTCTGTTAGTTAGTCTAATTGCATGTTAGTTAGTTTGAATTCAGAATTTTGTATGTTAGGTTAGATAGATATATTTGCGGTTAGGTAGCTAGGGCTGGATAGAGGATTCTAGGCCTGATAATTGCTCCGTATGTGCATATTTGCTGCTTGCTTCCTTAGGTACTGTATGTTGGTTTTGGGTTGTTATTTCATGCAAAATGTGTTGCCAAATAATATCTGACTGCTGTTGTGCTTGTTTGGTATTGTTTTCTATGCTAATTGTGCTAATTTGCTATCCGGGAACGTCCAATTTTAAGCCAGAATGCTGCCCGATTTTCAAGGAAATTAGTTTCCTTTTGGTCTTTAATTCAATTTTGGGCAAATTTCCGTTTCTTTTTGACTTCCCGGATTTGCATCATTCACTGTGAACATGAACCACAACTTTTCTTTTCATTGCGCATAAATATCATCATATCACTAATCTACTTTTCTAACTTACTAATTTCTTTAACCATTTAACTTCCACTCACCTTTAACCATCTTTCACAATTCTTTCAATTATATGATGATATTATTGCCTTTTGAATATGAGTTGTTGACTTTAATGAAGCTTGCATTCTTGGTTCATTTGTTCACTTTTGCATATTCATTGCAACATCATGATTGTTTTTGCCAATTGTATCCTGAACATGCCTTCTTTGTTACATGCTACATGTTTTATATATTCAATCATATTTTTCAGGATGTCGGATAAAGGCAAAGCCATAGCCACTGCTTCTAAGAAGAGAAAACACTCTACCCCCTCTATTCCTTCCATCTACAAGCACTATGCTAAGAATCCATTGAATGATGAGGAAAAGGAAAATCAGCAGTTGCCTTCTACCAATCCAGACAAATTCCCCAATCTCTACTGCGAGCTTCGGTTTTCTAGATATCGAACAACGAAGCTGAATACTGAGAAGAAGTTGCTCCTGCCTAATGATGTGAGACGGTCCATTACCGGTCGGATCCTTGAGTTAGGCATTGACTTTGTTGACCGGGATTTGGGTGATATAAATATATCTTGGGTAAAGGAATTCTACTGCAACTTCTTCCGTCCGACCTTGGATTCGGTTCAGGTGCGGGGTAGAGAGATTATGATCACCGAGACTGCCATTGAGGAGGCATTACATTGCCGACACATTCCGGATGACCTGTGTGCCCATCAGCAGGCAGAGATAGCCATCCATACCATGACCTTTGACTATGAGGCGCTTCGGCGCGTGATTGGGATACCGGATGCGGCATGGGTTATGGATGCGGGCAACACCAAGCCTAAGGGGATGTTGTTTACTCATTTGACTAGGGAGGCCAGGACTTGGCAGATGATCTTCGCCCACTACGTCCTACCTACCACCCACTTCTCTGAGATCCCCATGGAGATGCTACTGCTGATTGGATGCGTCATGGAGGGGAAGGATGTTTCTTTCCCTAGACTTATCAGACAGTGCATGTGGCGGGTGCATATTCGTGGCCTACTTCCATTTCCTACCTTGGTCACGAGTATGGCGGCCCTAGCTGAGGTCCCATGGCTAGATGAGGATGTGCGACCACCGCCCCCGGATGTAGATGACAGGGAGGTTACTATCCCCTGGGGTGGTTGGGTGCACGAGAGACCACCCGCTAGACGCCGCTCTAGGGCTAGAGCTGTTGTGGGGACACCTTCACCATCAGCCCCTACAGCTGCACCATCATCCTCTACAGCCACAGCTCCTTCATCTTCTACAGATCTACCAGCAGCACCTGAGCCTACCTATCTCCTGGTCCAGCGTCTTTTCCGGTTTTTCGAGCGCGAGAGACGCCACGTCAGACGCCGTTTAGATCGGATGGACCAGGCACTTATCTCTTTGGGTGCTGAGCTACCTCCGCTTCCCGATTCTCCGGCCTCCGATGAGCAGGATCATCAGGAGGAGGATGCGGAGGCACCAGTTCAGCAGGATGCCCCTGACACTACAGAGCCACCATAGACTCATGAGGAGCTGGTCCCACAGCCACAGCCAGAGCCTATCGTTGTACCTCCCACTGATCCCCCGGTTTAGCATCGAGGACGATGCTTGATTTTAAGTGTGGGGAGGGCACCGGTAGCATTATTTGGGAACCGGTGAACTTTTCGGCCTAGTTATCTTATTTTGCACATCTTTGTATATATTTTGATGCATTTCTAGTTTGCTTTGGGTACTTTTATTGCTTATTTTGGATTTTAGATATTTTGATGCTTTTGGATATTTTTAGATGTTTTTTATGATAGATTCCGTACTTTTAGTTGGATTTTTCTTTATACATTTTTGTTTATCTTTATTTTTAGCTGTGGTTGTGATTAGAAATCATACTTTGAATTGCAAATACTTAGTCATCATCCCTTTTGCATACTATATTGATTTTAAGTGAAAAAGAAAAGGGTGAACTAAGAAAATCTTTGAATTTTCCAATCACAACAATGCTTAGTCAAACATTGAAATTTTCCAAGGAATTTTAAATATAGGGCATTAACTCAATTGATTGAAAGAAAATTTTTGGTGAAACTTGCTTGAATTTCATACTTTGTGAAGCATGTATTGAACTAAGAACACAAGCTTGTGAGACTTGAGCCTATTGATGTGGTTACATTTTATAACCACTTATTTTCCATTCTTGTGTGAAATTGCTCTCTTTCTATGATTGTGATCCTTGATTTGCCTGATTCTATATGTCCATTTATTTCTTGTATTTATGCATTTATATGATTGAGGCCATTATTGCATTAGCCACTTACCCAAATAGCCAACCTTTTACTCTCCCTTGTTAGCCAATTTTGAGCCTATGTTCAACCAACTTATTCTCAATTTAGCTCATTACAAGCCCAAGGCGGAAAACCAATGAAAAGTCCTTATTTGGATCTTTGATTAGTCTAGGCTAGTGAGAGTGTTTATTATTCAAGTTGGTGAGGTTTGGGAACATTGGATGGGATAAAAGGGGTAGTACACTTTTATGTTTAGGAATTGGGTACATATTCATGTATTGATTAAATGTAGGGACCTTATGCATTGATGTTCTTGTATATAGTTTGAAAGAAGAAAAAAAAAGAAAAAAATATATAAAGAAAAGAAAAAAATGAATGAAAAAAAAAGAAAAAAAAAAGAAAAGGAGAAAAAAAAGGAAATGATGATGAAAAAGAAAAAAATATATATAATAAAGAGGGGACAAAATGCCCCCAAAGTGAAGTCAATAAAAAGGAATCAATGCATAGGTGTTGTGAATCAAATAAGAATGCATGAATACGTGAGAAAAAGTGAAGAATGGGTAGTTAGAATAGTTTGAATTTGTATAGGTCATTATATAGTTAGGTGGGGAAGTCTATGCTAATCAAAGATTCAAATTCTAGCCCACTTAACCATAAATGATCCTACCTTGACCCTAACCCCGTTACAACCTAAATGAAAGACCTCATGATGAATGTATACATGCATTGAATAAGTGTTGATTGTTAGAAGAAAATCAAATTTTGGAAAGCTTGAATAGAAGAGAATTGAGTGAATTAGCCCTTAAACACTTGAGTGAATAGAGTGGATACACATCCGGTGAGGGTTCAAAAGTTCAATTACATGTGTTCACTCATATTGTCTATATTCTTGCAAGTTTGAACTCCTTTTTGATAATTCAATACAATTGTGGTTTAAACCTAATTCTTATTGCCTAGCTCTTGCGCTTACACATATCTCTTGGGAATTGATTTGTTTGAACTAAGCATTTCCAATTGCTTTAGGTAGTTGCATTCAGATAGGACTCATATAGTTTAGTTGCATTCAATAAATGTCATACCCCTTAGTTCCTTCTTAATTTAGCATGAGGACATGCTAAGGCTTAAGTGTGGGGAGGTTGACAAACCCCAATTTGACGGTTTGTTTTGTATTGAATTTAAAGCATTTTGATAACCTTTTGTTACATTTAGCCTATGAATTAGCATGGTTTTGTTATCTCTCCCATATTTGTGCTTAAGTGTAAAAACATGCTTTTTAAGCCTCATTTTGATGAATTCTAGTTCCTCTTTGATTCCATAAGATGCCTTGATGTGTTTGCTAGTAATTCCAGGATTGAAATAGGCTAGGCATGGATCAAAGAAAGCAAGGAAGGAAGCATGCAAGTGGAGAGAAGCACAAAAAGCCAAAGAATTGATTTCGGCCAAGCACGCGTACGCGCAAAAGGCGCTCGTGCGCACATTGCGATACAGGCCAAGGACGCGCCCGCGTACGGTGCGCGCACGCGTCGTAGCCCGCACGTGATTCTTTTATTGCAACACGTGCCTGGCGATTTTGGAAGGTTTTAGCAACCAACTTTGGCGCCAAAATGCATATAAGAGCCAATGATTGAAGGGGATTAACACACATTCACATCCATAGACTAATTGGAGATCATTAGATAGATTTTTTTAGTTAGTTACATTTGTAGAGAGAGAAACTCCAACTTCTCTCTAGGATTCATCTTCATTCTCAACCATTCCTTGGTGAGATCTATTGCCACTCTCAATTTACTTTGTTCATGTTGTAGATCTTCTTCTCTAATCTCAATTAGTGTTTGTAATTGTTCAATTCTTATAGATCTTAGGTTTAACTTTGTTGTTTTGGATTCCATTGATTCAGATGAAGATCTCATTTTCATTGTTGTGCATTGTTGATTATTATTAATCTCTTGTGTTGAATTGCTTTGATTCTAAATCTCTTCTCAATTTTACTATGTCTTTCATTCTTGCCCTCCAAATATTTGAGAAAATGTCAACTTTAGATATGGAGTAGTATCCCCTCACTTGGCCTAGTGGTTGAGTCATTGGAGACACTTGAATAATGGATGTCAATTGTTGATTAAGAATTGAGGATTGCTAATTGACTTAGAGTGCACTAAAGCTAGACTTCCCTAGGGTAAGACTAGGACTTGTGACTTGAGTTAATTACCTTTACTTGACTTTCCTCTATAATTAGGGGTTAACTAAGTGAAGCAACACTCCTTTGTTATCACAATTGAGGGAAGCTATAGTGATGGAACTTCCAATGTTCAACCTTGGCCAAGGCTTTTAATATTGATTGATTGTTGTTTTCTTTTATTTAGCACTCTTATGCCACACTCTTCAAGCCACAAAAGACCACTTAACCAATAACATGCATCCTTGTAGCATTCCTAGGGAAGAACGATTCGGGACTAATACTCTCAGTTATAGATTGTAGATTTGTTTGATGATGGATTTTGCGTCGGTTTAGACTATACTACGATTGATTACTTGATAATTTCTAAACCGCCAAAAAATTCATTTATCACTGAGCGGGAATTAAGATCACTTCAATAATACCCTTCGCTCCCTCTCTTATCCTCATATCTCTGTTTACTTTTTCTTTAATTTAGTAAACCTTCAATCTTCAAGCTCAATGTCGGAAATGACCACTATGTTGAAGTTCAAGCACACCATGGGAACAGCACAACAAAAATTACCGATGGTAGAGCATATGAACGATGATATTCCCAACTAAAACCCAGGCCATGGGAGAAGTCAAGAACCATGGTGATTGGGTTTCAGATATTTGTATATTGATGTCAATTGGTACAATAGTTTTGTTTTTCCTTTTCCAAAAATTTTATGTATATATTATATAAATAGTATACTATACATTTCTATTTCAATTTTCTTTTTTGGAAGTCTTTCTTGATTAAAGTATTAGACCAACTATTTGAGCTGGAATATCTATAATCTATGGTTTCTATTATATTTTATACTTGATATATGTGTTCCAATTTAATACTTGACTTTTACTACTATATTATATGTCAAAATTTGTCCCTAGACATGAGTTTCAAGTGTTCCATTTAAGTAGTAAGGCAAGTTCAGTTTATTGGCATAGCATTGTCATTAAAATTAATCATTTTAAATTTTATAGAACTAAACTCTGCAGATCTTTTTTTATCATCGAAATTGAGTGTAGAATATATAGCTGAATATAATAACTTGTGTTTACTTATAAATATATTCATTATAAAACTGTTGTTTTCTTGAGGCACCCAAAAGATTGCACACACAAATATGGAACTTCATTATTACCATGTCAGAAGATGGGAGCAGATGATGAGTCATCACAAAGCTATGATTTGTTTGGTGAATTCTGAGGCAAGTGTAAACTCAATTAATTATTTAGTTCCGTGACTCAACATCTAACAATGATATAGGATTTAACTTCTATTCTTCTCCTTTTTGTCCAATGTTTCTTTTGTTAACGATGTCACTGTTGTTATTATTATTAGCATTGTAAATGTGTGAAGCAATATTTTTATGTGTTAGCTATTTGGAGTAGTAAATATATCAAGAAGGAATTTAAAATGACTTATAAAAATTCCTTTATTTGTTGTGTATTTATCTGATTTGTAGAAGTG
Organism: Arachis stenosperma; assembly: GCF_014773155.1. Taxonomy (NCBI): domain Eukaryota; kingdom Viridiplantae; phylum Streptophyta; class Magnoliopsida; order Fabales; family Fabaceae; genus Arachis; species Arachis stenosperma. The sequence goes on from NC_080382.1 coordinate 98,066,847, forward strand.
TATTACACAGAGATGAACCAATTTTCAATTTTGAGTTATTTGTGAGAAAAGTTTGTGAAGCAAAGAGTGAAGAAGCTGGAAATATTCCTTTATTTCTTGCGTATTTATATTTTATTGGATGGTTAGGAAGAAATATCTAGGTGTTAGTTAAAACTTTTTCATGTGATTTAATGATGTAAAATTTTTTTCTTTCTGCATTTATTTATTTATTTATATTTTATTTCAAGTTGAGTTTTTCTTTCTTGAAAAAAATAAAATAATGTGATTGACTTTGAAAAATAAAACCAGATTGTTGTTGTTGATTAGCCATTGGAAAAGATCAGAGATGAAAAAATAAGTGGATAGATAGAATGTGTTGATGAGGTTTAAGTCCTTTTCAGAATTTTTTAACCTTAAATGCAAATCAAAAAGTAGAATAACAACCCCTTGCATTAGAATCTGAAAAAGGCATTTCTTTTTCAAATAAAAAAATTTATTCGACAAAAAAAGTATGTTAAGTTGAGGAAGATACAGTAACTTTTCAATAAGAAATATTTGAAAGAAAAGGTTGCTAAGTCTATCTTTAATTACTTAATACTTTAAATTTGTAGCAATATTTTTTTCGTATGTTATATTAATATTAAGTAATATGTATTGAGGCAGCACTTTAATGGCTTCAGAAGTTAGATTATGTATTTAGTTTTAAGTTCTCTTTGAATAGTTTTGAGTTCTACTATTAATATTTTGTTGACTTTTGCAGAACTGTTACATGTATTTTATGAGCATCTTGGATATGTAATTAATTGTAGGACTTCTTCAAATTTGATCTAATTATGTAATAGCAAATTAATAAGAACCAAAAGTAAAACTAGATTAACTTGCCTTCATTGACACTTCATGGATTTAAAAAGAACTAAGAATACACGTAAAAGAAGATAGGAGATAAGAAGTGGAAAAAAAGAAAATTGCTACAAAAATAAACTAAAGGTAACCTTTTTGAATCAATACAAGTTTTTTATATATTCATAAATTAATTCATATAAATTGATAATTTTTAACTTCTTGCTTTCTTAATCTGACATGCTCATCAGATTTTGCATTTGTTTCTTCCATAGAAAATATTCCTCCATCTATACAAAAATATGAGAGCTATAGAAGTAAAAAGAATTTGGATTCTATTATTCAAAGGAGGTCTTTGTCACCAATCATTCAAGGTAATATCACTTACGTTCTTTCCGTCATAGTACTATTTAGTTGCAAATCAATAGTGGATTACATGATATCTCAAAATAGATACAACATATCTCAATTGTAACTCTTTCTTAAGGACAAATCTAAAATATTTCAATAAAAAATTTGGATATGAGTATTCTAGTAAATATACATATTTAAGTTTCATAGGTAACAGATCTAATATTTGAATTTAAATAGGGTATTACATTGCAATTATGCATTTTGAATTACCAAAATGCACTCTGATGCATGTGCATCATTGGTGGCTTTGTTATTTCTATAGTTTTTAGTTACGTTTCTTACAAATTTAGTCAATAAATAAGTGATTGCTTGAAATATTTCTGCATGTAATGAATTTTCAAGTATAAGTTGAAATTGTAGCTATTTCATAATATACAAGGTGAATATGATGCAATAGATAATACTAAGTGAAGTTGTGATTATAAACATTATTATTACACTTAGTATATTAAACCATCTTGTATATTACTTTGATGTACTATGTTTGAATGCTTGATATGAAAATAAGAAAAGGCATGCAGAGCACTTGGAGTTGGAATGAAAATGGGAGTTACCCTGGGAGCAACTTGGCACTGGAGGTGGTGCTAGGTAACCTAGTTTCCAGCATAGAGCACCTCTAGTGCTGAGAATGATGCTGAGTTGGGTGCTCAGTAACTCCACGCCTTAGATACTTTATCTAGAAAAATTGAGGGTCACGCGTATACGTGGATGACGCATACGCGTGAGGATGAAGATTTGTGCCCCTGGAAGTGAGACCTGATGCTGACTTTAGCGCTCATTTACTCAAAGTCCACAACGAAGGCCACGCGTATGCGTGGCCGACGGGTACGCGTGACGATGAAGATTTTTGTCCCTGAAAGTGACTTCCTGGCGCTCAAACTGGTGCTGAGATGGGCGCTTGTTTACTCAGCGACTGCGACGAAGGTCACGCGTATGCGTGGGCGACGCGTATGCATGACAAGTGAAATCAGCGCCCAATATAAAGGTGCTCGATAAACCAGCACCCAAACCAGTGGCCATACATGCCAAATGCCTCATGGAGCTTCATTTTGGTTCAATTAAATTCACTCCAAATCCAACTCAACATTCAAGCAAGCAAACCCACAATTGTCAACCAATCAAGGTTATAAGAATCATCTAGAATATTTAATTTTTATGTAATTGTAATTTGTTTTCAATTTCTTTTGAATTTGTAATTTAAGATAGCCTATATATAGGCTTTAGTTTCATCACAAGGAGATCCATACGGAGGAAGACCTATATACACGCATACACACACACACCATCTTGGGCACACACCACTGGGAGTGGGTCTTCGAACCCCTTCCTTCTACACTTCTCTTCTCTTCTATTTCTTTCATATCACTCTTGTAAATATAATGAGTCTCTAATCCTCATTTAGGAATGGAGCTCTATTGCATTTTAATTGAATTTATGTTTATTTTCTTCTCTTCTTGATTCTATCTTCATACATAGAAGAGAGTTCTCTTCTTTAGAGATCCAATTAGATCTATTAGAATTTTATGATAATCTTGACCTAGAAGTCATAGTAATTCAGTTTGAACTCTCTTCTCCTAATGAATTTGATCTTGATTTAGAGTTGGTATTGTGACATGTAACCTTTCTAATATTGGGGTCTTAGGAGTTGTGGTATGAGATTAGAAATTGTGTTTTGTTTATCTAAGATAGAGCGTTTGTGCTTCAAAGATTCAATTCCATCAGAAGAGAAATTGGATCTATTAGAATTCAATGATAACCTTGGTCTAGGAGTCATAGTAATTCAGTTTGAAACTTTTTTCTCACAATGAGTTTGATTTTGATTCAAAGTTGATATGTGACATATAATCACTTTGAAATTGGAGTCTTATGAATTGTGTGGCTTTGGATTGGAAATTAAGCTTCATCTCTTTTCATGACCATTCGATCAAGGAATTGGCATTTGATCATTGACTAGAAAAGTTGAGTAACCATGACCTTGGAGCTCAACTACTTATGATCCGTCAAAGATCTAAACAATGCATGAACAAGAGGAAGAAGAGGTTTGTTGATTTAAGAGAAATCAACATTTCCAATCCTTAATGTTTTCTATCTTTAATTTTTAGTATTTTACATTTCCCGTATTTTTACATTCCTTGCAATTTAACTTTCTAGTACTTTACATCCTTACTTTTTACATTTATGTCATTTACTTTCCTGCACTTTATTGCTTTTTTTTTTTTTACTTTCAAGTCATTTACATTTTCTATTTACTCATCATCTCCTTATAATTGTTTATAAAGAATAATCAATTAACTATTGATTGCTTAATCCTTTAATTCTCGTGGGATCGACTTCACTCTTTGAGTTTTATTACTTGATACGATTCGGTATACCTGCCGGTAGTTATTGCGGAAAAAAAATTTTCTGCATCAACTTTTCGACGCCGTTGTCGAGGATTAATTGTGATTAAAAACTATCAATTGATTGATTATTTAGATTAGACATTTTTTTCTTTTGTTCATTTAATTGCTTTTGTTCTTTATTTTCTATTGCTACTTAACTGTTTGTGTTAATGCCTCACCAAGAAGCTCCTATTCGTGACATCTCTATCTCTTGGTGATTGTGTTATTAACACGGAATAGTTTCTTTCTTTACCTAGTTTTCTCTCCAATAAATTGACATGAGATTGCATAAAATAAGTTTGGTGTTACCTTGCAACAAATTGAATTTCAAATCTGTATTGGGTACTTGCATCAATTTCAAATGAAAGTGTCTCACTAAATTTGGTGTTGCCACTTATCTTTCATGCAATGTATCATGCAACATCACTTATTAGTGTAATCACCGTGTCTTTGTTTCTGTGCCCTTCATTGTTATCATTAAATTCGCTTGCTTAAATTCATGCATTACTTATATATTTTTTTCCTTCTAGACATTCATGATTAACTCACAATCTCGGCACCTCTGTTTTTACTTGTTGCTTGAGGACAAGCACTCATTCTAGGTTTGATGTTGGAGGGAGAGAATAAGAGAAAAATGACAACAACAATAAAGATAAACTATAAGGTGGTAATATTTCTTTTTTTCTTATTTGCTCCTAGTACATTTAATTGCAATCATGATTGGCTTTTGTTTTGTTATTTTGATTGAATGTTCAGGTTATACTTTTGTTCTATTTAATTTTTTCTCTAGCCTAATAAACATGATTCATTGCTTCTCATTGCACCTTACTTTTAAAATTGTTTTCACCCAATATACTAAAAAATACAACAAATAAATTATTCTTTTAAAAGAAAATATTAAAGAATTTTATAAATTTTAGGGCAAGCAAAAGATTAACAGAAGTGGAAGTTCTAATTGTGTAATTATGTAATGAGGCTTTATGTTTGTGAAAATTTGCATGGAAGCTCATAGACAGAAAATAAAATTTACAAAAGTACTATGAAAACTCTCAAAAATTTATTGATCTAAGAAGCAGGAACAAAAGAAAACAAAAGGAAAAAAAACAAAGAACAAGGTTCAAGGCTCTAAGTATCAATTAATAGGAAGAAAAAGAAAGAAACAAAAATTCAAAAAATTATTATCCTAGTTAAATGCTTGTGGTGGATTTGTGTCAAAGAGAGAGGCTTGAGAAAGTAAATTTTAAGGAGTGCTTCAACACCTAATACCCTAAACCAACTGGTTTTGGAGTATTGATTTAAAGCTTATTGATAGGAAAACTATCGTTGGTCTAGAATTTCATCAATAGAAAATCAAATCATATCATAGTATAGTCCTATACCAACAAATAATTCTCTTGATCAAATTTTGATATGGTTGTTACTAGTTCAACCCCAATAAAAAGTAACCAAGAGTATTAGTCGCGGGTCGTCCTCAAGAGAATGGGCAAACATGTGCATCAATAATTTTAAATTTTTTGTAGAATGATCTCTAATAATGTTATTGAATATTATTATTATTATTATTATTATTATTATTATTATTATTATTATTATTATTATTATTATTATTATTATTATTGATGAGTGACTATATATATTATATATATACATACATAAAAATTTAATGAATAAATTTATCATTATTTTTGTTCAAAAAATTATGGCACAATATTATTATATAATTAATAATAATAATAATAATAATAATAATAATAATAATAACTTTATTTAACTTTCTTTGGATGTAAAACCGTTATAATTATTTGTCTGATGAAAAAAAAAACATTAAGATTGATTTATGTATTAATTTTTTTGGGAGACTAAAATATTTATTTTTAAAATTTTTAGAGATTGATATGACATATGAGTAATTATTCGATTAAAAAATAAATTAGAGACTAATTTATTTATTAGAGTAAAATTTTAAAGATATTTTTGTACATTAAATTTTTTAAAAAAATTAAAATATTTATTTTTAAAATCTTTAGAGATTGATTTGAGTAATTATTTTAAAATTAATTTGCGACTAAGTTGATACCGCTGCTTAATTCAATTTCATTATTCCAGAAATGATTTCTTTTTATCAATTTGGTGTGTCAATTCAGGCACCTCGATGAGATTCCAACTCCATTTTCCTGTCCATGGAAGGATCCTACTTTGTCGTATTTGCCATTTAATTGTTTCCCCTCATGACTCATGTATATTAAATACAAGACGCTAGCAATATATAACAGCCGTTTGATTGTAAGTTTTAACTAAAAATAATGAGGGAAATAATATTGGCATTTATAAATTTGATATAGTCAATTTATTTTTTTAGTTATTGTTTATTTTATTATTTTAACTATTAAAAAAAATAACATCTCTTCCCTTTTCTATTTATAAAATATATACTGTTTTTTTAAGATTAAAATAATATACACTTTACTCCAATAATTAACATCCAATCAATAATCATATATATCTATTAGAGATAATTATTTCATTGATTCAAAAAATAATAATATATTTATTTTTTATAAAAAATTCAAATTTTTTATATTATGTAATAAAATATTAAAATTAAAAAAATTATTACAATAATAAATATATTTATATTATTATTATTATTTGAATAACTAATATATTTTCATTAATTTATATGTAATTATAATGATTATGAATCAATATTTTAATGAAATAGGCTAAAATATATGTAATTTTAATTTTAAAAAAATATATTTAATAAATAAAAAAGAGAAGGATATTTTTTTACTTTTGTAATAACTAAAAACTTTTTATGATAAAAAGAATTTAAATAGTATCCATTTCGTACTAATGATTCGGGTTTGGGATTATACCTAATGAATATTGTTTTTTCTTTTAAACTTTTTTGTTTTCGTGATTCTGTTAAGTAGGTGTTAGTCCTAATACGTTCTTTCCTCTATCCTAATGTAATAGGCTTCTTTTTTATGTTAGTTAACATTTGAGTTAATAGTCAAAATGGTTCATGAAATTTGACATTCGACTTAATTTAGTCTTTAAAATTTTAATTGATTTTAATTGTACTCTAAAATTTTGACTCACACTTCAATTTAATCTTTTTATCGCTTTTCGTCACTAAAGAACTAATCTGACAATTTTGATTGACATCTGCCACTATCAAAATGACGTCGTTTAACTCTTGGCGTCTAAATTATTTAGAAACGACATAGTGTGACATGAGAAAGGGGTTAACCTCCTCAAAATAAAACTTTCAATTGACTCTTCTTCTTCCTCCTCCTCCCATTGTGAAGAACCATAGGTGTCGCTGTAACTAAAGCTTGAAGCTTTTCTTAACTTGTTTTGTCTCCTCCCATTGTGAAGACTAATTGTCTGAGAATCAGCATCTCTTCAAAAACTGGTTAGTAACAAAATCATTACTCTTAACATACGATACTCTGGTTTTTGCAAAATGTTGCATGAGGTTTGTTTTTCATTTTTTTCGCTTTATTTCATAAAGTTTGTTTTTCATTTTTTTTCACTTTATTACCCTAATAGAGGAGAAGCAAACACACCCAAAACTATTGCTATTGCTTCTAGTGCATATCATAATCTTGCTCTTACAAAGTTCTATAACAGTGTAATTCTTCACATTTATTGAATTTTCTTTTATTTATTATTTTTCTTTTTTTGAAGTTAATTAATTTTAATACATTAAGAGTAGTGTAAACTTGTTTGTAGCTTCATCTAATCAAATTTATTGTCTTATATGACCAATTAAAGTGGATATATTAAAGTTTGAAATTTTTGTTGTTAGATTAAGTTTTGGGTAAAATTTTCTGCTGAATCATGTTTCAAAAAGATTTTTTTTTTGGAAAGAAAGAAATAAATAAAAAGCTATAGTTTTGTATACTTGGACATAAGTGACAAAGATGTTGAATGACAGGAAAAGTAAATTGGGGGTAAAATAAAAGTGAAAAGATTTTGATTTTCACTACTTGGTAGTTATAGGTGAAATTTAAAGATAAAGGGTATATAGCCTTTTTAACCGTGTATGGCTTTGATTGCATTAAGCAAGAATAAAGCGTTTATAATATTTGACTGATTCAGTTGAATTGTTTTGTTAACAAAGAGCTCCCAAAAGATTTAGAGGAAGAGAAATCAAAGAACTCTCAGACCATCAAAGAATAAGACCCACAATCGTATCAATAAAAACCTTCTCACCTCTATCACGTGCACGGTATGCGTTCTTAACTCAATCACCATGCGAACTAGCTCTACTAGAACTACCTGTGCGGCTATGCCTTGGCTGCTGCTCTCCAACATCCTTCTCAACTTTTGAAGAGACTCTTGCGATTTGGAGAAATTGGAACTGCTAGGATTTATTTGAAATTTTTAGAGGTTAAAATGATGAATTCAAACATTTCGCTACGTCATCTAACTATTATGGTGACAGGTATCAACCAAAATTGTCAGATCAACTTTCTGGTGATAAAAAATGACAAAATAATCAAATTAAAGCACAAACCAAAATTTTAAGATACAATTAGAATCAATTAAAACCTTAAAAATTAAATTAAATTTTGAATCAAATTTCAGAAATCATTTTGAGTATTAACTTCTTAATATTTACTCATGTAATTCAAAAATAGAGAGATGAATTTCACCTTACTCTATTTTTATCCTTAAATAGATTAAGTAAACTTTTATAAGCACTAAAGCATTTTTTAATATAATATTCCATATTTCTCATATTTCTCATATTTCTCATATTTCTTGGTCCGCGGCGGCTGCCAACTTTATTGTATTGTATTACTTTGGTAATTGTGAACATGTTGTAGGTAGTGATGAGTGACATATAAACACTCGGTTGTGATGATCGAGGTTATGTCAGATTAATTAAATAAATGTTAATAATTGAACTGATTTAAATTATTAAATTAATTTTACCAGCATTAGATTGATAAGTTGTGGAATAAAAGGTAAGCAGCTTAGTTTAATTTGTTGGGAGAATGATACAGATTTAAACTTTGACAATTCTATTTATTAAAAGAAAGAATAAATTTAATTACTCAAATTTCCGAAATTATAAGAGCATTATATATTGCATTGCTTAGCTTCCTACAATTAAAACGAAGAAAATAATTTTATGCAAATTTAGATCCAATACGCATGATTTAGAGTATTTATTTGTATTCGATTTAAAATTTACATATATGACCTAATCTGTAAATTTATCAAATCGATTTCAATTTGATCTGCAAATAAGTAAAATCGAATAGCAAATTTTAGATATCAATGTATTAACTATTAAACTATTTTATATTATAACAATAATATATTTTATAATTTTTATTGTATTAATGATTTATTAATTTATTGATTGTTTTTTATTATGTTTATATTTTATAATTTATTTATTGTTTTATTTTAAAATATTTTTTTTAGTTAAATTATAACAAAATCAATTTAGAGTTTTAGACTAATAAACAAATAAATAAATATCCTAATAATAAATGGATATCCATTTCTTATCCTAAATGGATATCCCAATACAATTAGCAATATAAAAGTATGTTTGATCTCTGGTGCTTCATCATTGTCATTAAACTTGTCTCAAGTTTCATATTCTAACAAAGCCCTAATATCTCTCCTCTCACTCGTTTCTCCTTATCAGAAGAATGGTAGGACCATCCACCTCTGCAATAAACAGAAGGTACGTACAAAATAAGAAACACAATATCTTCTTTCAAATTAATATTAAGTTTGCGTTGTGTTTCATATCATCATATGTAAGAATAGTAGCATAAACTACAACGTTTCTCAACTCATCCATGACATGGAACTTTAGTTTCTGCCTCTTATTGCTTGCAAAAGCTTAATTTATGATCTTATCCCAAAAAAAAAAAAAAAACCCTCTAGTGTAACAATGAAATAGGTTAGACTTTTTTTAATTACTTTCAATTCAGGGGCGAAACTGGGTGAAATATTAAAGAGGAATGAAAAATTAATTTATCATACAATAAAATTAAAATAAAAGTTTTAAGGGAATTAAATTAAAATTTATATAAAAAAATTAAAATTTAGGGGGTTATTGTCCCCTTCCTTATTATGAGGCTACGCCTCTATTTCAATTTACACCTATTTTCCATTAAGGAAAAGAACTTCCGAAAATAATTGATAAAATAAAAAAGTAAAAATAATTTTATATGATTTTTTTTAAAATTTGCAACTACTTTTTTTAGGAATCAATTTATATCTATTTTTTAATTTATACCAAATTTTAATTATTTTCAATTTATATCTATTTTTTATTTACAGTGCACTTAATAAATTCTTTTATAATTAATCTTTAAAAAAATTAAAGATAGAATTAAAAGAACTCTTCTTTTTATATCATTTTATATGATTCTTTTTGAAATCTACAACTTTAAATTTTGTTTTATTCTCAAACTTTGTTCTTTAAAAATTCTTAAAAAAATTAAATGTGAAAAGTACTAAATTATTATAAGTTATTGTTATTTTGTTTTACTTTAATGGCCAAACTAAATTTGTCATTGTTGTATAACAGTGATATGCAACCTTATAACATACAATTTCTTAATTTAATCCAACCAAAAATCACTCTATAAAAATTTTAGGATCATTTTTAACATTCTATCCATAATCTTGATTGTAAGTTTTAACAAAAAATAATAACGAGGGAAATAATAATTTTGGCATTTATAAATTTGATATAGTCAATTTATTTTTTTAAGTTATTGTTTATTTTATTATTTTAATTATTTAGAAAAAATAACACCTCCTCCCTCTTTTATTTATAAAATATATACTGTTTTCTTTTTAAAATTAAAATAATATACACTTTACTCAAATAATTAACATTCTATCCATAATCATATATCTATTAGAGATAATTATTTGATTGATTCAAATAATAATAATATATTTATTATTTTTGTAATAAATTCAATTATTTTATATTATGTAATAAAATATTAATATTAAAATTAAATAAAACTTATTACAATAATATATATATTTATATTATTATTATTATTTGAATTAACTAATATATTTTCATTAATTTATATGTAATTATAATGATTATGAATCAATATTTTAATAAAATAGGCGAAAATATATGTAATTTTAATTTCATGAAAAAATATATATTTGATAAATAAAAAAGAGAAGGATATTTTTTATTTTTTGTAATAACTAAAAACTTTTTGATAAGAAAACATTAGAACGAAAGATAAAAAAATTTGTGCATAATAGCACCCATAAAATTTATTTATCACAAATTTGCTTAAGTAGATCCTAAATGATGAGTTTAAAAATAGGTCAAATCTTCCTAAAATAAAATTATAAAATCTGAAAACAAATAAAATCTATGACACAAAATAATCCTAACTAGTTAATTTAAGTCATATTTAATCTTATTAGATTAGATTATTAGATTTAAATACTAAATACCAAAAATTATTTACTAATTTAAATAAAATCTGATTTTTATAGATTAGATAAACTTTGATTGTAATTTTAAAATCTTAAAATTACTATTAAACAAATTAAAATCAAATAATTTTTTTTAATAAATTCTAACGACAAATCAAATTTAAATCTAAACTATTATATTTAAATTTTAAACGGAAAAAAAAGTCTAATCTTCAAGTAATTCGAAAATCTTAACTAAATCCAATTAACTTAATTAGAGGCAGTTTATATTTATAAAATTTCTCACAATTATTTTTGTTCCAACTAATTTCAAAAAATTCATATTCCTTGCTCCTCAAGTTGATACAATTGCACTTGAAACGAATTTTTGGTCTTTTTTAATTTTCAAAGTCAAAATAATGTAATTTTCTAATAATTAGATTCTTAAACATAATAAGATTACCATTTTATTTTTGATTTTAGAAAGATAAAATATCTTCTTAAACACATATTAATGATCTATCTCGAAAACAAATAAAAAGTCATAATCATATAAATTTAAAAACAAAAATTATACATTAGGATAATAGGTGCGTTTCAATTTTGTGAATCTAATTTATAAAAAATATTAGAAGATTAATATTTTTAGTGAAAAGCAAATTAACCCGGACAATTTTTAAATTTTTAATGTATAATTTTTAATATTAAAAACTGGTAAGAACTGGTTAAATTTGATAAAAATTGGTCCAACTAAATTGCTAAAGCATAAATTTTAAAATTGATAAAAATAAGATTTAAATAAAAATTTTCTTTATTATTGCATGCTTTCTTTATTATTAGACTATGCTATTCTTTGTTATATAATATAATAATTATTAATTATAGTAAAAATGTACAATAATTTTATTAGATATTATTTTAATTTTATATTCACTTATATTTAAATTAATTATATTTTTTATTATACATAATTATTCATATAAATATAAATATTATTAAACATATATAAATAAAAATATTAATTATTTTTATTAGTTACAATATAATTATTTTTTTATAATTATATAATATTTATTAATATTATTTTTTAATAAATACCTATTATATATAGTAATATAATATATAAATTAATTAGTTAGTAATTAAAATTAAAAATAATCATTTTAATATAAAAATAAAATTAAAATTTTTTAATTATTTTATATAATTATTTAATAATAATTAGATTATAATTTATTAATTATAATTTATTGAGATTTAATTATTTTTAAAATATTAAAATTTGTTTTAAATTTTTTATTATTTTATATTTTTATTTATGTAAAATTAAATTAACTAATTTAACTAATAACTTACAAGTCGAATAAGTGAACTAAGTTAGTATTAAAAATAAAAAATAATTATTTTAATATAAAAATAAAATTAAAATTTTTTTATTATTTTATATATTTATTTAAAAATAAATAAATTATAATTATTTAATTATATTTTATTAAAATTTAATTATTTTTAAAATATTAAAAAAATATATTTTAATTTTTTGCTTATTTTATATTTTTATTTATATAAAAATAAATTAACTAATTTAACCAATAACTCACCCGTTAAATCAAACTAAATCAATAAACTAATAGTTTAATCCCAATTTGGTTCGGATAACTATATAAAAAAGACAGGCTACATGGGAGTAATCATAGAGTGGCATGTGGAAGTGTTTGACCTTCGAATGTTGAGTTGACTCGTGCGTGGGTTCTTAGATCAAACTAACGAGGAAGTTCACATATATATTTTTATAATGATAATTTTATTGAGATTTTAATCATTTTTTAAAAACAAAATAAAAACACATGACTATTAATTAATTTAAATATATTAATTATTAAAATTTATTAAAAATTTTAAAATTATTTTTAATTATAATTTATTTTATTTTAATTTAAAAAATTTTTATTTACATAAAATATACTTTAACAACTAAATTTTTGATAAATTTAATATATACAAACAAACAAAAATATTAAAGATTATTAAAATTATTATTTTTTATTATAATTAAATTATTAACTGAAATTTATTTAATCTATTAATTTAATAAAATATTATATTTTTAAATATTAATAATTAAGTAATAACTAAATTTTTAATCAGGAAAAAAAAAAGAGGTTACTTCTCTTGTTTGACCGGACAGTATGAACCTTTGTCATGTGCAGGCTTGAAGGAAAAGTGGCATTAATAACTGGAGGAGCAAGCGGAATAGGCAAACGCACGGCGGAAATATTCGCAGAGCACGGAGCCAAAGTAGTCATCGCAGATGTCCAAGACGAACTGGGCCACGCGGTTGTCCAATCCATAGGACCATCCACATGCACCTTCGTCCACTGCGACGTCACCGACGAGGACCAAGTCAAGCGCGCCGTCAACACCGCCGTCGAAGCATACGGCAAGCTAGACATCATGTTCAACAACGCCGGCATAGCAGACCCCAACAAGGCCCGAATAATCGACAACCACAAGGCCGATTTCGAGCGCGTCCTCAGCGTCAACGTAACCGGAGTTTTCTTGGGGATCAAGCATGCCTCGCAGCCCATGATCAAGGCCGGAGGCGGCAGCATAATCTCCACGGCTAGTGTCAGCTCGTACGTGGGCGGCGCCGCCTCCCACGCCTACTGCTGTGCTAAGCACGCGGTGGTTGGGCTGACCAAGAATGCGGCGGTGGAGCTCGGACAGTTTGGGATCAGAGTGAATTGCTTGTCGCCTTACGCTCTTGCGACTCCTTTGGCTACCAAGTTCGTCGGGGTGAACGATGAGGAGCTTGAGAATGTGATGAACTCGCTCGCGAATCTTAAAGGTGTTACCCTTAAAACTGATGACGTGGCCAATGCTGCGCTTTATTTTGCTAGCGATGATTCCAGGTATGTCAGTGGACAGAACTTGCTCGTTGACGGTGGCTTCAGCATTGTTAACCCCTCCTTTCACATGTTTCAGTATCCACAAGACACTTAGATTTTGAAAAATTTTGGTGCAAATGTAAGCATATAACACATCACTTCTAGTTTTTATGAATCAGTTTTATGGTAAAGATGTCTAAAAGTGATGTGTTAAATTTGTAAGAGTGCATGTTGAAGAAATAATACTTCAATAATATGGCTCCAGCTTAACAGAGTCCATGTGTATTATTGACTTATGATTTGTAATATTCTACATTATTTTCAACAAGCTAGCAGCTTATTATAACAATGTTCTAAATTGATAAACTAAAAAGGTCAAAGGAACAAGGATTTAAGAACTAAATATTACAATTGTCTAAGAATGAAAAGTTATTTCTATATAATCTTGAAGCCTCTTTTGTTCGTTCAGCTAGAGGATTCCTGATATTCCCCATCTCTCAACAAATGGTAATGTTGCATCACTACTTTATTTACCTCTTGAGCTTCAGTTGCCTTATCCAATGTTGAGTTGGACTTTGTTGCCAAATTCCCTAGCTAGTCCATTAATCATCACTAAGCTAGTTCTATATATAATTATATATAGAGAGCTTATGGATAAGGAATACACCATGTCCCTTACCATACCACTTTATCTGGTTACAAGTAGGCCAGTTCTAGAATGGCTATGGATGATATGACTACCATTACCATGGCTATAAGTTTACTATATAAGCAATAATGCAATGACAAATGGTAAGCAATTAACTGTTGATGCTAACATTATAACCTTTGTGATTAATTCTTAAATAAGCTTATTATAACTAATTTGGGTTTTCAATTATTTTATTATATAAAGAAATAAACCATTTGCTTTATTAACTTATTAATTTGATTTTGAAATTATCTGAAACATTAGTAGAAGTTCTTCAGTGCAGCAGTGTGCATGACGTCGACGGCGACCTCGTCCGCTGGTGGAGGGCGATGGACAAAATCGCTAAGAAGGTCCATCTCTTCTGTGACAACCACAACCTCAGCTCCATCGTGTGTGCCACCATAGCCACTAAAATGGTAGTCACTGTAAAACGCACCTTACATGTATTGCTACCTACCATCCCATAGAGGAAAAACTACGGTAACCGTTAAAAGAGTACACACAAAAATTATAGCATAAACTCACATTATAGACTACAACATATTCATTTTCTGTAATTTAGAGAGACCATCCAACCTTGCAGTTGTCATAATTTTGCAATTAATTTAGTCCGATCCACGTAACTAAGTTAACTACAAATTGGACAACAATTACAAACATTTTTAAACTATAAGAACACATTCGATCACGTATAAAAAGAAACTATAAAAACTTATGGAGTGATTGGATATTATTAGAACACACACTCATTACTCACAAAACAGAATATATTGTTAGCTAATAGGCTTAGGCATCAATGCAATTGGTGGTTTGGATGTTTTTGAGAACGTTCGCTATCATAGCGAATGAGCCATTGGTTGAGCTATAACCCCCATCCACCACAAGGTTAACTCCACTTATGAACCTCCCCTCGTCGCTGCTCAAATAAACCGCCGCCTCCGCCACGTCCTCCTCCTTAACCACTCCACCTTTCAGCACCCCCACCGACTGCAGGATCTCCTCTGTCCCCTCCCTCTCCATCTTCAACCAACCGTTCAGCATTGGCGTCGCAATCCCCCCCGGAGCAATGCAATTCGCTCTAATCCCATGCTGCCCAAGTTCCACGCAAAGATCTTTCATCAGCCCCACCAAGGCGTGCTTCGATGCGCTGTAAGCCGGTTTTGCCTGGCCTCCGATCACAGAAGTAATGCTCGTCGTGAAGAGGATAACGCCTCCCCTCTGTGCCTTCACCATGACCCTCGCGGCATGCTTGGCGCCCAAGAAAGCCCCTAAGACGTTGACATCGAAGATTCTCTTGAAGTCTTCGACGGTGGAGTTCTCCATCGGGCGCTTGATATTGTCACCGGTGGTGCCGGCATTGTTATACATGATGTCAAGGTGGCCGTATTTGGAAACAGCCAAATCGACCGCGTTTTTGACGTCTTGTTCGGAGGTCACGTCACAGTGAACGTAGTCGACGTTGTTGTTGTTATTAGCGGCACCGTCTTTGGTGATGAGGGATTTGCAGAGAGAGATACCCAGTTCGTCTTGGACATCTGCGATGATCACCTTAGCTCCGTGTTGAAGGAATAGTTTTGCGGTGGTTGCACCAATGGCCCCGGCACCTCCTGTGATTACTGCCACCTTACCTTCTAGCCTGGAACGTTTATAAATATAAACAATTAAATGACATAACATTTTTATGAAAGACGAATTTAAAATAAAATAATATTTTTCAAAAATACTTTTTATCTTTAATTTTATTTTTAATATGTTAAATTTTTGTCAAAATTATTCTTAAACATTAACTCTATCAAAATATAAGACAAAATTAAATATATTCAAGGATAGCATTGTCAAAATTAAAAATGTTATAAAAATAAAATTAAATGAATATAAAAAAAATTGAAAACAAGTATTACTGAATAAACATTTTTCTTTCTTTTTAAACAAAATGTGTAAGACCAAGGACTTAGGATGTAACAGTGTCACAATTAAAAATCCACAATAATATCTATTCTTCTACTTCGAAATCCCAACTTAAGAGTACATATAATTGTAAATCTTGGAGAGCTGGAGTTAGAGTAATAGAGAAAGGAGAGGGAGGGGGATAATCTAATTCAAATACTAACTATAAATCATTTTCCTATTCAAGCCTTTATTTTACTTTTTGTTTTTTGTATTTTCTTGTCAAAATATCAACCTACAGATATAATCTATAAGAATAGGCATGGAAACTACCTTTTAGCAACTGGAGCCATGGGGAGGATTATATTTGTTCTTCCTGGAGTAGCAATGTATCAAGTGGCAGGCTATCAAAGGATGAATTAGTGGATGCTAAGATGATAAGATTCCCCTAATTTATAGAGTTTATAAGGAAGTAATTTTTGGAGTTGAATTGTGTTATTAAAACACGGTGCGAATTAAAATAAGGAACAAAACTATGAAAATGTAAGATATAAATGAATGCCGACAAATGGTATTTATGTAAAATGCTCCTGATTAATGCGTTCAAGTCAACTATATTGTAGGTCAATTAATTAGGCAAAAAAGGAGCTAATATTCTCTTTTTAGTTTTTATCCATCTCTTTGGGTGGAATTTGAATTTTATAAAGTTTGAATTTTATTTTAGAGAATAAATTATGATCTTTTACTATTTATTTTATAGGTGAGATCAAGAATAAATATGAGAGAGAAAACATTTAAAGATAAAAGATCACACTTTACCTTCTAAAGTACAAATTTAAAATTTAGAGAATTCAAATTTCTTTGGTTGAGAATTAAAATAAAAGATAATATAGACTAACAAAAATATTATTTATGCACTAAAATTAATCATTAAAATTAGTTAACATGTATTTATATACAAAAATATAATGATAATACATAGTTTGGTATCCAAGATTTCTTTCCAGTATTACCCTTTCTAATACACCAGTTATTCATCTTTATTTGGCCACCTTGACGTAACTTTCACCTATTATCTTTCATTTCTTACCTATTTTTCTCTTCTCATCTCATCTCATCTCTTATTAATATTATTGAATACATTAATATATAGATTTTAAAAATACATTAATCTCATGCCAATAATAAATTTGCTTTTAAACATTCAGATACTCATAATAATACTAAAATTGGTCCAAATCCAAGTAATAGATAGAACCATAATATTATTAGTGGGTATAAATTATAATTTTTTAAAAGCTTTAATTCATACTTAGTAAACTTTCAATTATTTCTAATATACTATGTTACATATATCTATAATACAGTGTATTATGATTGTTAATTGTTCACTTAAAAAATTGACACTATTAATTTAATATTGGAATTTTTTTTATTATGAATGTACTCTAAATTTTTATTATGTATTTATAATTTTGTTAAAAATCATTCTTAAAATAAATATTAATCTTATTTTTAATTTTTTTTGTCCAGAAAATATTAAATCATTTATATTAAAAGATTTATGTAATTTAAAAAATATTATTTATATGTTAAAAATCTGTTTTTAGATATTCAAGTATTAGAATTGATCCAAATAATATATTGAATGATAATAACATTGGTTATACACTACTAGAAAACTAGTTATTAGAGACGGATATTTCCGACGGATTTTATCTCACGAAAATACATACAAAATTTCAGAGAAATTTTTTGTTAGAAAACAAAAAATGAATTAGCATAAGTTACAGACGAAAAAGAGAATCTGTCGATAATTCTGTCAAAAAAATTAATTTTTTTTCGTAAGAAATAATTATAGACGGAAAATTCGTCTGTAATTAAATAGACAAAAATACTAGTTTTATTAAATTATTACAGACGAAAAATCCGTCTGTAATTTAAAATTTTCCATCGATAACTTTTAGTTAAACCTAGCATTTGCTCGAACTCCATTCACAACACACAAATCAAAGAAACCTAGTTTAACTTCAAATCGAAGAACTCCCTTAGTTAAACCTAGCTTTCCCCTCTCCGTCAACGGACTCCTTCTTCTCTCTGCCGCTAACGGAATCAACCCACGAAGCTGATAGAATGGCCAACCTTGTTAGGTTCAGCTCCTCCGTCCCCTCCCCCGTCACTAAAGACACCCGCGGTTGGCTCCTCGACCTTATCTCGCTAGCTCGAGCTTCTGTCATTTTAGGTTTTTCTTTTTCCCCTCTAACTTCGGTGTTTCTCATCATTTTCTTTTAGTTAGAGATCGGTATGTCAAATTGTATCATGATTAGCATGTTTATAATGTGATTATAAGATGGAGTAGAGTCAAATTGAAGTTGAAAATTTTTGGGTGGAGTAATTTGGTGTCTCGTTCATTTCGAGAATAGTTTGTATTTTAGCTTTGTTTTTTTTAATGAGGATTTTGCATTCTTATTATGGATTTGTGATGAGCGGATAATTTATACGCTTTTTGGCATTATTTTTGCATAGTTTTTAGTATGATTTAGTTAGTTTTTAGTATATTTTTATTATTCTGTAAGAAAAATTCACATTTCTGGACTTTACTATGAGTTTGTGTGTTTTCCTGTGATTTCAGGTATTTTCTGGCTGAAATTGAGGGACCTGAGCAAAAATCTGATTCAGAGGTTGACAAAGGACTGCTGATGTTGTTGGATTCTGACCTCCCTACACTCGAAATAGAATTTTTGGAGCTATAAAAGTCTAAATGGCGCGCTCTCAACTGCGTTGGAAATTAGACTTCTAGGGCTTTCCAGCAATATATAATAGTCCATACTTTGTCCAAGTTTAGACGACGAAAACTGGCGTTTAACGCCAGCTTTCTGCTCTATTCTAGCGTTAAACCCCAGAAACAAGTTGCAAAGCAGAGTTAAACGCCAGAAACAAGTTACAAACTGACGTTTAACTCTAAGGAAGACCTCTACACGTGAAAGCTTCAATGCTCAGCCCAAGCATACACCAAGTGGGCCCGGAAGTGGATTTCTGCATCATTTACTCATTTCTGTAATCCTAGTAACTAGTTTAGTATAAATAGAACTTTTTACTATTGTATTAGACATCTTTGGATTATCTTTTGATCCATTGATCATGTATTGGGGGCTGGCCTCACGGCCATGCCTGGACCTTCATCAATTATGTATTTTCAACGGTGGAGTTTCTACACACCATAGATTAAGGTGTGGAGCTCTGCTGTTCCTCTAGTATTGATGCAAAGTACTACTGTTTTCTATTCAATTCATGCTTATCTTTATTCTAAGATATTCATTCGCACACAAGAACGTGATGAATGTGATGATTATGTGACACTCATCACCATTCTCACTTATGAACGCGTGATTGACAACCACTTTTGTTCTACATGAAAACAAGCTTGAATGTATATCTCTTGGGTTTCTAATCAACGATTCACATCGACTCCCCCCTGACAATGGGGCATCTGAATCCGAGATTAGAGTCTTCGTGGTATAAGCTAGAATCCATTGGCAGCATTCTTGAGATCCGAAAAGTCTAAACCTTGTCTGTGGTATTCCGAGTAGGATCTAAGATAGGATGACTGTGACGAGTTTCAAACTCGCGACTGTAGGGCATGGTGACAGACGCAAAAGGATAGTAAATCCTATTCCTACATGATTGAGAACCAACAACTGATTAGCCATATGATCTCTGTGCATGGTATTTTTTATCCGAGACGAAAAATCCGACAGTTGATTAGCCGTACAGAAACCGTAAAGGACCATTTTCACTGAGAGGACGGAAAGTAGCCATTGACAACGGTGACACCCAACATACAGCTTGCCATGGAAAGGAGTATGAAGGATTGGATGAAGGCAGTAGGAAAGCAGAGATTCAGAAGGAACAACTCATCTCCATACGCTTATTTGAAATTCCCACCAATGAATTACATAAGTATCTCTATCTTTATTTTATGTTTATTTATCTTTTAATTATTAAAAATCTATAACCATTTGAATCCGCTTGACTGAGATTTACAAGATGACCATAGCTTGCTTCAAGCTGACAATCTTCGTGGGATCGACCCTTACTCATGTAAGGTTTATTACTTGGACGACCCAGTGCACTTCTGGTTAGTTGTGCGAAGTTGTGAAAAAGAGTGATATTACAATTGTGCGTACCAAGTTGTTAGCGCCATTGAGATCACAATTTCATGCACCAAGTTTTTGGCGCCGTTGTCGGGGATTGTTCGAGTTTGGACAACTGACGGTTCATCTTGTTGCTCAGATTAGGTAATTTTCTTCTTGTTTTAACCATTATTTTATTTTCAAAAAGTTTTCAAAAATCTTTCAAAAATTTTTTTCTTCTTTTTTGTTTTTCCAAAGAAATTAATTTTCAAAAAATAAAAAAATTATAAAATCATAAAACCAAAAATATTTTATGTTTCTTGTTTGAGTCTAGTGTCACATTCTAAGTTTGGTGTCAATTGCATCTTTTTAATTTTCTAAAAATTTTCGAAAAATTCATGCATGTTTTTTTCATGATCTTCAAGTTGTTCTTGATGATTTTCTTTGTTTGATCTTTGCATTTTCAAGTTTTGAGTTTTTTCTTGTTTTTCATATGCATTCTTATTTTCATAGTGTCTAAACATGAAAAATCTCTAAGTTTGGTGTCTTGCATAGTTTTCTTTTCTTGAAAATTTTTCAAAAATAAGTTCTTGATGTTCATCATGATCTTCAAAGTGTTCTTGGTGTTCATCTTAACATTCATAGTGTTCTTGCATGCATCATGTATTTTGATTCATAATTTTTATATTTTGAGTCATTTAGTTTTTTTCTCTCTCTTCATTAAAAATTCAAAAACCAAAAAATATCTTTTCCTTATTTCTCTCATAAATTTCGAAATCTTTGGGTTGACTTAGTCAAAAATTTTTTAAAATAAGTTGTTTCTTGTTAGTCAAGTCAAGATTTCAATTTTAAAAATCTTATCTTTTCAAACCTTTTTCAAAAATAAAATCTTTTTCATTTTTTTTATTATTTTTCGAAAATTTTAAAAAAATTTGTTTTTCAAAATCTTTTTCTTAATTTCATTTCAAATTTTCAAAAACTTTACTAACAATTAATGTGATTGGTTCAAAAATTTCAAGTTTGTTACTTTCTTGTTAAGAAATGTTCAACCTTTAAATTTTAGAATCATATCTTTTAGTTTCTTGTTAGTCAAGTCATTTTAAAAATCAAATCTTTTCCAAAATAAATTTCAATCATATATTTTTAATCATATATTTTCAATCATATCTTTTTAATTATATCTTTTTCAAAATCAATTTCAAAAATCTTTTCTAACTTCTTATCTTTTCAAAATTGATTTTCAAATCTTTTTCAATTAACTAACTGACTTTTTGTTTGTTTTACTATTTCTTATCTTTTTTAAAACCACCTAACTACTTTTCTCTCTCTATTTTTTGAAAATCACCTTCCTCTTTTTCAAAAATCTTTCTAATTAACTAATTGTTTCAAATTTTAATTTTTATTTTATCCCTTTTCTTAATATTCGAATTTTAACTTTAAATTAAAATAAAAACAAAAATAATTTTCTTTTCTTAAAATTAAAATTCGAATTCTCTTCCTCTCTTCTCTTTCTATTTATTTATCTACTAACACTTCTCTTCTACTCATAATTTGAATCCTCTCTTCTTTCTCTGTGTTCGAATTCTTCTTCTTCCCTCTTCATTCTTATTCTTCTTCTCTTCTACTCACATAAAGGAATCTCTATACTGTGACATAGAGGATTTCTCTTCTTTTCTGTTCTCTTCTTTTTCATATGAGCAGGAGCAAGGACAAGGACATTCTTGTTGAAGCAGATCCTGAACCTGAAAGGACTCTGAAGAGGACTTTACTGAAATTTTCGAAAAAGAAGTAGAGATGGCCGAACCCAATAACAATGGTGGAGGTGCAAAGAAGATGCTTGGTGACTTTACTGCACCAAATTCCAACTTCCATAGAAGAAGCATCTCAATCCCTGCAATTGGGGCAAACAATTTTGAGCTAAAGCCTCAATTAGTTTCTCTGATGCAACAGAATTGCAAGTTTTATGGACTTCCATCAGAAGATCTTTTTCAGTTCTTAACTGAATTCTTGCAGATCTGTGATACTGTTAAGACCAATGGGGTTGTTCCTGAGGTCTACAGGCTTATGCTTTTCCCTTTTGCTGTAAGAGACAGAGCTAGAATATGGTTAGACTCTCAACCTAAAGATAGCCTGAACTCTTGGGATAAGTTGGTCACAGCTTTCTTAGCCAAGTTCTTTCCTCCTTAAAAGCTGAGCAAGCTTAGAGTAGATGTTTAAACCTTCAGACAGAAAGAAGGTGAATCCTTCTATGAAGCTTGGGAGAGATACAAGCAACTGACCAAAAAGTGTCCTTCTGACATGCTCTCAGAATGGACCATCCTGGATATATTCTATGATGGTCTGTCTGAATTGTCTAAGATGTCATTGGACCATTCTGCAAGTAGATCTATTCACCTAAAGAAAATTCCTGCAGAAGCTCAGGAACTCATTGACATGGTTGCAAACAACCAGTTCATGTACACTTCTGAAAGGAATCTTGTGAGTAATGGGACGCCTCAGATGAGGGGAGTTCTTAAAATTGATGCTCTGAATGCCATATTGGCTCAGAACAAAATGTTAACTCAACAAGTCAATATGATTTCCCAGAGTCTGAATGGTTTGCAAAATGCATCCAACAGTACTAAAGAAGCATCTTCTGAAGAAGAAAGCTTATGATCCTGAGAACCCTGCAATGGCAGAGGTGAATTACATGGGTGAAGCCTATGGAAACACCTATAATCCCTCATGGAGAAATCATCCAAATTTTTCATGGAAAGATCAACAAAAGCCTCAACAAGGCTTTAATAATGGTGGAAGAAACAGGTTTAGCAATAGCAAGCCTTTTCCATCATCCTCTCAGCAACAGATAGAGAATTCTGAGCAGAGCCCCTTTAGCTTAGCAAACATAGTCTCTGATCTATCTAAGGCCACTCTAAGTTTCATGAATGAAACAAGGTCCTCCGTTAGAAATTTGGAGGCACAAGTGGGCCAGCTGAGTAAAAGAGTCACTGAAACTCCTCCTAGTATTCTCCCAAGCAATACAGAAGAGAATCCCAAAAGAGAGTGTAAGGCCATGACTATGAGTAACATGGCCAAACCTGGAGAGAGTGAAAAGGCAGTGATTCCTAGTGAGGAAGACCTCCTGGGATGTTCACTGACCAATAAGGAGTTCCCCTTTGAGGAACCTGGCGTAGCGGAAATTGACAAATTAAAAATTAATATAAGTGATACGTTGCAAGTACAGTTCTTAACCAACAGAAATTCGCTTATCAATTTAGAAGGGTTGTCACAAAATTAGAATTAAAATACTGGGAATATGAATCCCAGGTCGTCTCCCAACGAGTTGCAGGAAGATGTGCTATCTTATTAATTAGAGGTTTTCCAAAATGGTTTTGAGTTTGATAAATGGGAAATTAAATTAGAAAGTTTATGTAATTTAAATAAAAATCTTGACCGGGAGTAGATTAATCTGAAGTTCTACCCTTGTTGGAGTCTTCCCAAGATCAATTGATAATTGAAGGTTGTTCTACTTAGTTATCCTTTACTAGGTAAAGGAGAGTCAAGTAAGTTGGAAGTCTACTCCTATACACAAGTTCTAATCCTCTCCCTTGGAAAGGATTAGTGTCAGTGACTAGAGAGCCATCCAACAATAAACCCAATTACAATTTTACTCTTGAGTATTCCAACTCAAGGGTCTCCTTTCAATCAACTCCCAATCAAGTTAGAGAACTACTCACTCATCATGGATGTAAATATCACAAAATAAAAATAAGGAATAAGGAAAGACATGATAGACAATAATAAAAAAGATCAATTAAAAATAAAAATGGTTCTTGTATTAATAAATTCTAAAAATAATCCAATTGTAATTCAGAACAAATTAAGTATATGAAAGAGTAAACAACAAGTAAAGAGAACAAACTAGAGTGATGAAGTCTTGCGGAGGTAATAACTCTTCTCAATATCCCAAGCCAAAAAGCAATAAAAACCAAATCATAAGAACTATGAATGTGTAGAGAGAAAACCTAGAGGAGAAGTAAAATCAGATCTAAAAACTAAGAATTATGCCGAATGAATGTTGTCCCCTCGTCTTTGCATGTTTCCTGGCTCTAATTTGTGTTTCTGGGCCGAAAACTGGGTTAAAACGCGGCCCAGAATCTATGCCAGTGACTTCTGTAATTCTGCAGATCGCGCACGTCACGCGACCGTGTCATCCACGCGTTCGCGTCACTCAGCGTTTTCCGTGCCATGCGTGCGCGTCATCCACGCATTCGTGTCACCCGTGCAGCTTCCAATCCATGCGGTCGTGTCAGGTACGCGTCCGCGTCCCTGTGAATTTCTCCATTTCGCACGGCCGCGTGAGCCATGCACCCGCGTCACTTCCGCTGGTCATCTCCTCAATTTCTAGTGTTCCTTCCATTTTTGCAAGCTTCCTCTCCATTCTCTAAGCCATTTCTGCCTATGAAGCCTAAAACACTTAACACACAGATCACGACATCGAATGGTATAAAGGAGCCTAAAAATATACAATTAAAAGATCTTTAGGAAGCAAGTTTTCAATCATAGAATATTTTCTGGAAGGAATTGTAAATACATGCAAATCATATGAATAAGTGGGTGAAGACTTTGATAAAACCACACAATTAAACATAATATAAATCATAAAATAATGTGACCATTAGAAACACAATCTACAGCTAACAGTATATAAATGTGACCATTAGAATTTAGAAATGGACCCATGAAGTCAATGCCCCAAACATCAAAAATTTCACAGAAGAGCATAATCTGTTGAGGCATCTCGTCCCTCTTGGATATATTACCAAACCTTTGGCATGGGGAACAAGATTTACAAAATTCAGCAGCATCTTTAAAAAGAGTAGGCCACCAGAATCCACAGTCTAGAATTTTTCTAGCTGTTCTTTGAGGGCCAAAATGTCCTCCACTCTCAGATGAGTGGCAGGCCTCTAAAATGGACTGGAATTCTGATTGAGGCACACATCGTCTAATTACCTGGTCAGCACCACACCTCCATAAATATGGATCATCCCATATATAATATTTAGACTCGCTTTTCAGCTTGTCTCTTTGATGCTTAGTAAAGTTTAGAGGGAGAGTGTGGCTGACTAGATAATTAGCTACAGGCGCATACCAAGGGACTATTTCAGATACTACTTGTAAGCTGTCAAATGGGAAATCATCATTTACAGGAGTAGAGGCATCTTTAATGTGCTCAAAGCGACTCAAGTGGTCTGCCACTAGATTCTGGTTACCACTTCTATCCTTAATTTCTAAATCAAATTCTTGTAGTAGCAGTATCCAACGTATAAGCCTTGGTTTGGACTCCTTTTTAGCTAATAAATACTTTAGAGTTGCGTGATCTGAGTACACTACTACCTTAGTACTAAGAGGCTCGAAATTTATCCAGAGCGAACACAATAGCTAAGAGTTCTTTTTCAGTAGTAGTGTAATTAGACTAAGCAGCGTCTAAAGTCTTAGACGCGTAAGCAATTACGAAAGGATCCTTACCTTCACGCTGAGCCAGCGCTGCTCATACTGCATGATTAGAAGCATCGTACATGATTTCAATTGGCTGGCTCCAGTCTGGTCCTCTCACAATTGGAGCTTGAGTCAGGGCGGTCTTCAGCTTATCAAAAGCTTGCTCACAATCTTCACTGAACTCGAACTCGATGTCTTTCTGTAGCAATCTGGATAAAGGTAATGCTACCTTACTGAAGTCCTTAATGAATCTCCTGTAAAAACCTACATGGCCAAGGAACGAATAGATTCCCCTCACGGAGGAGGGGTAAGGTAAACTAGAAATAACATCCACCTTTGCTGGGTCTACAGAGATACCAGTATCAGAACAACATGTCCTAGAACACTTTCTTGTTTCACCATAAAATGACACTTTTCAAAATTCAAAACAAGGTTTGAACTAACACACCTGTCTAATACTCTAGATAAACTATCCAAGCAAAGGCTAAATGAATCACCATATATGCTAAAGTCATCCATAAAAACTTCCATTCAGGTCTCAATGAGATCAGAGAAAAGACTCATCATATACCTTTGGAAAGTAGCTGGTGCATTGCATAAGCGAAAGGGCATTCTCTTATAAGCATAGGTTCCAAAAGGACATGTAAAAGTAGTCTTTTTCTGATCTTCAAGGGCTATATGAATTTGAAAATAACCTGTATAACCATCTAAAAAGCAGTAATGAGATTTACCTGACAGGCGATCAAGCATCTGATCAATGAATGGCAAGGGGTAATGATCCTTGCGAGTTGCTTGGTTGAGACGCCTATAGTCAATGCAAACTCTCCATGAATTATGCACTCTAGTTGTCAGAAGCTCTCCCTGCTCATTTCTTATTGTTGTGACTCTAGACTTCTTGGGCACCACTTGTACTGGACTTACCATTCACTATCTTAAATGGGGTAAATGATATCTGCTTCAAGTAGTCTGGTTACTTCCTTCTTGACAACTTCTAAGATGGTTGGATTCAATCTTCTCTAAGGTTGACGGACAGGCTTTGCTCCTTCTTCTAAGAATATTCTATGTTCATAAACTTGAGGGCTAATGACTACTATATCTGCAAAGCTTCATCCAATTGCTTTCTTATGCGTCCTCAATACACTAAGTAATTGTTCTTCTTGTTGGGAAGTGAGCTCCCTTGTAATAATAACTGGGAACTTCTGCTTGTCCTCAAGGTAAGCATACTTGAGGTGTGGAGGAAGGGGCTTTAATTCCATTTTCTGCTCAGGGCTTGGCTCTGGGTCATCTGGGCTGGTGATAATGGTGAAGTGCTCTCATTGTCCTCTAAAAATATTCTCACACTTGGACCGTGCTCTATGTACTTCTCTTCTAATTCTTCCTGGTGAACTTCAGCTGCGGTTTCATCAATGATGTCACACTGGGAGATAGAATGATCTTCCGGAGGATGCTTCATAGTTTCAGTTAAACTGAATTTCACTATTCTGCCATCTATTTCAAAAGAGTAAGTTCCTGAAAATGCGTCTAGCTTGAACTTTGAAGTCTTCAGGAATGGTCTTCCAAGCAGGATTGATGATGGCATCCCGGAGTCATTAGGGGGCATTTCCATGATATAGAAATTAATAGGAAATGTGAGCTCCTTGATGCTCACCAATACATTTTTAGCAACTCTAACCACTGTAATAATGCTTTTATCTGCCAACACAAAACGAGCTGCCGACCTTTTTAAGGGAGGGAGCCTTAAAGCATTAAATATAGATAAAGGCATTATACTAACACACGCTCCTAGATCACACATGCAGTTAGAAAATATCACACCTCCAATAGCACAGTTGACCATACATGGACCTAGATCACTACATTTTACAGGTATACCTCCCATTAAAACAGAGATAGAACTACCTAAAGGAATACTTTCTAATTTATTAATTTTATCCTTATGTATACATAAATCCTTTAGAAACTTCGCGTATTTAGGTACCTGTTGAATGACATAAAAAAGGGGAACAGTTACCTCAACCTTTTTGAATATTTCTACCATTTTGGGGTCAAGTTCCATCTGCTTCCTGGGCTTCCTTGTGAGTTATGGAAAGGAGACAGGATAGCCGTTATCTGCAGCTTCAACATCCTTTGGTGCTTCACCCTGTGGTTGAGTTTCCTCTTCTTCAACTATATCCTGTATGTCCTCTTCCTCTTCAGCATCTTCCACTTCTACTGCATCTTCAGCTGGGGTGTGTTCTGGTGGACTTGGCTCCTCTTGGTGCCTCTCCTGCAATGTGGTTCTGGATCTCAGAGTGATGGCATTGATGCCACCCTTGGGATTAGGTAAGGGTTGAGAAGGAAGTCCACTGGAGCTCGAAGGTTGATTGGTAGAGTTATTTAGTGATCCAATCTGTGAGACAAGAGCTTGCAAGGTAGAGTTCAGACCATTTAGAGTAGAAGTAAGGTTATTTTCCATGGCCTGCTGTCTTCAATCAATAGAGTGTAATAACTCATCATTAGAAGATGAAGAGGGATAAGTGAGCTGAGGGGTCTGTTGAGATGCTTGAGGCTGCCTTAGATGAGGTGCTCTGTAGGCCTGATTCTGATTCTACTGTCTGGTGTTGTTATTGTTATTCCACCTCTGGTTTCCATTATTATCTCTGCCTCCTTTGTTATGATTGTCCCTCCAACCTTGGTTGGAATTATCTCTCCAACCTTGGTTGAAATTGTCCTACCATCCATGGTTGTAGATGCCACCTTGATTGTATCCTTGATTGGAGCGGTCGTAGAAGTTATATGAGTGGCTGTCACAGTGTTGTCTTCCTGTTGGAGCTGTGGACATTCATAAGTGTAATGACTATAATCAGCACAGATCCTGCATACTCTTTGTGGAACCAACTGTTGGCTTTGCTGTGATGGAGAAGGCTGAGCTTGTTGAGCTTGTTGTTGACTCAATTGCATCTGCTTCAGTAAGTTGGTCATTTCACATATACTCTGAGTTAGAGCAGTAGTCTCTTTGCTAGAGGATACCTCTGTAACAACTCTTGACTGGCTTTGTTTCTGCCTGTGATTCCTAGTAGATTCAGCTAAGTCGCTGATCAATTGCCATGCCTCATCAGTAGTCTTGTACTTTTTCATAGACCCATTGCTAGCTCCTTCCAATGTGGTCTTATCTTGAAGTTTCATGCCCTGTGTGAAGTAGCCGAGCAACACTATCTTGTCAATCATATGGTGGGGACATGCTTCCAGAAGATTGTTGAAGCGCTCCCAGTATTCGTAGAGAGTCTCGGATTCGTCATGAACAATCACGGAAATGTCTTTCCTCAGTTTACCGGTAACTTCAACTGGAAAGAATTTTTTCCAAAAATCCTCTTCTAAGCGTATCCCAGTTAGAAACAGTTGCTCCGAGTTAAGTGTAGTACCACTCTCTTGCCTTTCCCTCAAGAGAGAATGGGAAGGCTTTTAACAGAATAGAAGTTTCATCAGCACCATCACGCTTAACAGTAGAATAAGCTATCTGGAAATTCCTAAGATGCTTGATAGGCTCTTGAGCAGGTAAGCCATGAAACTTGGGCATTAAGTTGAGTAGTGTAGTCTTTATTTCAAAATCTACAGCCACCACTGGGTGATGCGCTTGATATGGCTGCAGTGTGAAATCTGGGGCTCTAGCTTCCTGGATAGTAACTCTCCTAGGTGCTGCCATGTTATTTGCAC
This sequence comes from Arachis stenosperma, assembly GCF_014773155.1. Classification (NCBI taxonomy): domain Eukaryota; kingdom Viridiplantae; phylum Streptophyta; class Magnoliopsida; order Fabales; family Fabaceae; genus Arachis; species Arachis stenosperma. The sequence goes on from NC_080382.1 coordinate 98,096,671, forward strand.
GTGAATCAACTGAATCAGTAGTAGAGGAGCTTGTTTCTTCCTCAAATGGCGGTTCAGATTCGCCCTCGGATGAGATTGGTGAATTGACGTTAATCACTTCACCATCCTCAGAGGCTAGCCGACGTCGAGCTCGCCTAATACATGAAATAGTTCTTTCAATTTTGGGATCAAAGCGGCTAAGCTCGAATTAGGCAATGAATGAGTCATTCAGTGGAAGAGACATATAGCTCATGATAATAAAAATAAAATAATATAAAATGTAGATAAATAAATTCCAATCAATAAATTAGCACTCTATTGCAATTCCCCGGCAACGGCGCCAAAAATTGGCGTAGCGAAAATTGGCAGATTAAGAAATTAATATAAGTGATACGTTGCAAGTACAGTTCTTAACAAAAAAAATTTGCTTATCAATTTAGAAGGTTTGTCACAATTAGAATTAAAATACTGGGAGTATGAATCCCAGGTCGTCTCCCAATGAGTTGCAGGAAGATGTGCTATCTTATTAATCAGAGGTTTTCCAAAATGGTTTTGAGTTTGATAAACGGGAAATTGAATTAGAGAGTTGATGTAATTTAAATAAAAATCTTGACCGGGAGTAGATTAATCGGAAGTTCTATCCTTGTTGGAGTCTTCCCAAGATCAATTGATAATTGAAGGTTGTTCTACTTAGTTATCCTTTACTAGGTAAAGGAGAGTCAAGTAAGTTGGAAGTCTACTTCTATTCACAAGTTCTAATCTTCTCCCTTGGGAAGGATTAGTGTCAGTGACTAGAGAGCCATCCAATAATAAACCCAATTACAATTTTATTCTTGAGCATTCCAACTCAAGGGTCTCCTTTCAATCAACTCCCAATCAAGTTAGAGAACTACTCACTCATCATGGATGTAAATCTCACAAAATAAAAATAAGGAATAAGGAAAGACACGATAGACAATAATAAAAAAGATCAATTAAAAATAAAAATGGTTCTTGTATTAATAAATTCTAAAAATAATCCAATTGTAACTCAGAACAAATTAAGGATATGAAAGAGTAAGCAACAAGTAAAGAGAACAAACTAGAGTGATGAAGTCTTGCAGAGGTAATAACTCTTCTCAATATCCCAAGCCAAAAAGCAATAAAAACCAAATCCTAAGAACTATGAATGTGTAGAGAGAAAACCTAGAGGAGGAGTAAAATCAGATCTAAAAACTAAGAATTATGCCGAATGAATATTGTCCCCTCGTCTCTGCATGTTCCTTGGCTCTAATATATGTTTATGGGCCGAAAACTGGGTTAAAACACGGCCCAGAATCTATGCAAGTGACTTCTGTAATTCTGCAGATCACGCACGTCACGCGACCGCGTCATCCACGCGTTCGCGTCACTCAGCGTTTTCTGTGCCACGCGTGCGCGTCGTCCACGCATTCACGTCACCCGTGCAGCTTCCAATCCACGCGTTCGTGTCAGGTACGCATTCGCGTCACTGTGAATTTCTTCATTTCGCGCGACCGCGTGAGCCATGCACCCGCGTCACTTCTTGCTGGTCATCTCCTCAATTTCTAGTGTTCCTTCCATTTTTGCAAGCTTCCTCTCCATTCTCTAAGCCATTCCTGCCCTATGAAGCCTGAAACACTTAACACACAGATCACGGCATCGAATGGTATAAAGGAGACTAAAAATATACAATTAAAAGATCTTTAGAAAGCAAGTTTTCAATCATAGAACATTTTCAGGAAGGAATTGTAAATACATGCAAATCATATGAATAAGTGGGTGAAGACTTTGATAAAACCACACAATTAAGCACAATATAAATCATAAAATATTGGTTTATCAGAACCAAAGGAATCTTAGGCTCGTACAGAGACCATAGAGATTCCATTGAACCTACTTCTGCCATTCATGAGCTCTGATGAATATTCTTCCTCTGAGGAGGATAAAGATATCATTGAAGAGCAAGTTGCTAAATACCTTGGATCAATCATAAAGCTAAATGCCAAGTTATTTGATAATGAGACTTGGGAGGATGAACCTCCATTGCTCATTAATGAACTAAATGACTTGGTTAGGCAGACATTACCTCAAAAGAAATAGGATCCTGGTAAATTTCTAATTCCCTGTATCATAGGCACCATGACCTTTGAGAAGGCTCTGTGTGACTTGGGGTCAGGCATAAACTTAATGCCACTCTTTGTAATGGAGAAACTGGGAATCTTTGAGGTACAGGCTACCAAATTCTCAAGAGAGTTGGCAGACAAATCCATGAAAAAGGCTTATGGACAAGTAGAGGACGTGCTAGTAAAGGTCAAAGGTCTTTACATCCCTGCTGATTTTATAATCCTAGACACTAGGAAGGATGAGGATGAATCCATCATCCTTGGAAGACCCTTCCTAGCCACAGCAAAAGCTGTGATTGATGTGGACAGAAGAGACTTGATCCTTCAATTGAATGAGGACCACCTTGTGTTTAAAACTCAAGGATCTCCCTCTGTAACCATGGAGAGGAAGCAAGAAAAGCTTCTCTCAGTGTAGAGTCAAACAAAGCCCCACAGTCAAACTCTAAGTTTGGTGTTGGGAGGCCACAACCAAACTCTAAGTTTGATGTTGAACCCCCACATTCAAACTCTAAGTTTGGTGTTGGGAGGTTCCAATAATGCTCTGAACATCTGTGAGGCTCCATGAGAGCCCACTGTCAAGCTATTGACATTAAAGAAGCGCTTATTGAGAGGTAACCCAATTTTATTTATCTATGTTAATTTCTTTTTTTAGGTTAATGATCATGTGGAGTCACAAAAACAATTGCAAAAATTAAAAAAAAAATAAAAATAGCATTAAAAATAGCACACCCTGGAGGAGAAACTTACTGGCGTTTAAACGCCAGTAAGGGTAGCAGAATGGGCGTTTAACACCCAGTCTGGCAGCATTCTGGGCGTTAAACGCCAGAAACAAGTACCAGACTGGCGTTAAACGCTAGAAACAAACTATAATCTGGCGTTAAACACCAGAAATAGGTTACAGCCAGGCGTTTAACGCCAGGAAAGGAATAAAAGTTGGCGTTTAACGCCATAAACAAGTAGCAATCTGGCGTTAAACGCCAGGATTGCACTATAAGGGCGTTTACATGCCTAATAGGAGCAGGGATGATAAATCCTTGACCCCTCAGGATCTGTGGACCCCACAGGATCCCCACCTACCCTACCCCTCTCTCTCTCACTCACCAATCAAATCATATCCTCTTCCCTATATTCTCTTCACCAATCACCTCCATACCTCTTCCCCAAAAACCCTACCTACCTCACTTTAAAAATCCAAACACTATTCCTTCCCAAAACCCAACCCTAATGACCGAAACCCAACCCTCCCCTCACCCCTATATAAACCCCTCACTACTCCTTCATATTCACACAACACAAATACCTTTCCCCCCTCTTGGCTGATCCACCTATCTCCATCCATCTCCTCCATTTTCTCCTTCTTTCCCTTCTTTCTTTCTTCTTTTGCTCGAGGATGAGAAAACCTTTTAAGTTTGGTGTGGTAACAGCATTACTTTTTATTTTTTCATAACCATTTATGGCACCTAAGGCAGAAAAAACCTCTAGAAAGAGAAAAGAGAAGGCAAAAGCTTACACCTCCGAGTCATAGGAGATGGAGAGATTCATCTCAAAGGTCCATCAAGACCACTTCTATGAAGTTGTGGCCAAGAAAAAGGTGATCTCTGAGGTCCCTTTCATGCTCAAGAAAAATGAGTATCCAGAGATCCGACATGAGATCCGAAGAAGAGGTTGGGAAGTTCTCACCAACCCTATTCAACAAGTCAGAATCTTAATGGTTCAAGAGTTCTATGCCAATGCATGGATCACTAGGTACCATGATCAAAGTATGAACCTGAATCCAAAGAATTGGCTTACAATGATTCGGGGGAAATACTTAGATTTCAATTCAGAAAATGTAAAGTTGGCGTTCCACTTGCTAATGATGCAAGAAAATGCACGCCCCTACACTAGAAGGGTCAACTTTGATCAAAGGTTAGACCACGTCCTCATAGACATATGTGTAGAAGGAGCTCAATAGAAAAGAGACTCAAGAGGCAATTTGGTTCAATTGAGAAGGCCGGACCTTAAGCCTGTGGCTAGAGGATGGTTGGAGTTCATCCAACGCTCCATCATTCCTACTAGCAATTGATCTGAAGTGACTGTGGATCGGGCCATCATGATCCATAGTATCATGATTGGGGAGGAAGTTGACACCTCAAGATCTGTGGACCCCACAGGATCCCCACCTACCCTACTCCTCTCTTTTTCATTCTCACACAACACTACCCTCTCTTCTCCCCCTTGACCAAAACCCACACCTCTCTCCTTCTTCCTTATATCTTCTTCTTCTTCTTCTATTCTTTCTTTTTTTGCTCGAGGGTGAGCAACATTCTAAGTTTGGTGTGGTAAAAGCATAGCTTTTTGTTTTTCCATAACCATTGATGAGCGGATAATTTATACGCTTTTTGGCATTGTTTTTATATAGTTTTTAGTAAGTTTGAGCTACTTTTAGGGATGTTTTCATTAGTTTTTATGTTAAATTCACATTTCTGGACTTTACTATGAGTTTGTGTGTTTTTCTGTGATTTCAGGTAAATTCTGACTGAAATTGAGGGATTTGAGCAAAACTCTGAAAAAGGCTGACAAAAGGACTGCTGATGCTGTTGGATTCTGACCTCCCTGCACTCGAAATGGATTTTCTGGAGCTACAGAACTCCAAATGGCGCGCTCTCAACGGCGTTGGAAAGTAGACATCCAGGGCTTTCCAGCAATATATAATAGTCCATACTTTATTCGAAGAATGACGACGCAACTTGGCGTTGAACGCCAAGTACACACTCCTTTCTGGAGTTAAACGCCAGAAAAACGTCATAATCCGGAGTTGAACGCCCAAAGCACATCATAACTCGAAATTCAACTCCAAGAGAAGCCTCAGCTCGTGGATAGATCAAGCTTAGCCCAAGCACACACCAAGTGGGCCCCGGAAGTGGATTTATGCATCAATTACTTACTCATGTAAACCCTAGTAGCTAGTCTAGTATATATAGGACACTTATCTATTGTATTAGACATCTTTTGACCACTCTAAACTCTTTATTCATTCGGTCACTTGATCATGGAGAGGGCTGGCCATTCGGCCATGCCTGAACCTTCTTTTACTTATGTAATTTTAACGGTGGAGTTTCTGCACACCATAGATTAAGGGTGTGGAGCTCTGCTGTACCTCAAAGATTAATGAAGTCCTATTTTCTTTTATTCAATTCCTCTTTTATTCTTATTCCAAGATATTCATTCGTACCCAAGAACATGATGAATGTGATGAGCTAATAACTCTCATCATCATTCTCACTTATGAGCGCGCGTGATTGACAACCACTTACGTTCTACATGCAACACAAGTTTGAATGTGTATCTCTTAGATTCCCCAACAGAATCTTCGTGGTATAAGCTAGATGGATGGCGGCATTCATCTGGGTCCGGAAAGTCCAACCTTGTCTGTGGTGTTCCTAGTAGGATCCTGGGAATCCGGAAGGTCTCACCTTGTCTGTGGTATTCCGAGTAGGATTCCGTTCATGAATGACTGTGACGTGCTTCAAACTTTAACCTGCTGGGCGTTAGTGACAAACGCAAAAGAGGGATTCTATTCCAGTAGGAGCGGGAACCAACCGGTGATTGGCCGTACTGTGACAGAGTGCGTGCATTAGCTTTCACTGCGAGGATGGGATGTAGCTATCAACCATGGGTGATGCCTCCAGACTGGTTAGCTGTGCGAGTGACAGCCGTACAGGTTATTTCCCCGAGAGGAATGAAAGTAGCCACAGCTGATAGTGAACCCCTATATAAAGCTTGCCATGGAAAGGAGTAAACTCAGGATTGAATTGAAGCAATAGGAGAGCAGGCGTCCGAGAGCTCTACAGCATCTCCATTCCGCTTATCTGAAATTCCTACCAATGAATCTGCATAAGTATTTCTATCTTTTTTATTATTTATTTTCTTTTTATTTTCGAAACCCATAAATCCATATTTAATCTGCCTGACTGAGATTTACAAGGTGACCATAGCTTGCTTCATACCAACAATCTCTGTGGATTCGACCCTTACTCACGTAAGGTTATTACTTGGACGACCCAGTACACTTGCTGGTTAGTTGAACGGAGTTGTGAATTCCAATAAAGAAAACCTCACACAGGTGCTGCTCCTTAGAAGCCTTCATCTCAAAATAATTAGAACATGGCAGTGCCATAATAATAATTCCATACAAAGACAAACAACTTGAACAGAATAGTGATCACAATTTCGTCCACCAAGTTTTTGGCGCCGTTGCCGGGGAACAATCAATTTCGAACAACAATTCAAACAATTGTTTCCAACCCACAATGGTGCCAAGTTTTTAATCCGGCAACAACACCAAGTTTTTGGCGCCGTTGCCGGGGATTGTTCGAGTATGGACAACTGACGGTTCATCTTGTTGCTCAGATTAGGTAATTTTCTTTTCAAAAATCTTTTTCAAAATTTTTCTTTTATTTTTCGTTTTTCAAAACCTTATTTTCGAAAAAATTAATAAAAATCCAAAAAAATTAGAAAATCATAAAAAATCAAAAATATTTTGTGTTCTTGTTTGAGTCTTGTGTTAATTTTTAAGTTTGGTGTCAATTGCATGCTTTTAAAATTTTTCTTGCATTTTTCGAAATTTCCATGCATTCATAGTGTTCTTCATGATCTTCAAGTTGTTCTTGATAAGTCCTCTTGTTTGATCTTGATGATTTCTTGTTTTGTGTTGTTTTCTTGTTTTTCTTGTGCATTTTTGCATTCATATTTTCCATGCATTAAAAATTTCTAAGTTTGGTGTCTTGCATGTTTTCTTTGCATCAAAAATTTTTGAAAAATATGTTCTTGATGTTCATCATGATCTTCAAAGTGTTCTTGGTGTTCATCTTGACATTCATAGCATTCTTGCATGCATCTTGTGTCTTGATCCAAAATTTTCATGTCTTGGGTCATTTTTTGTGTTTTTCTTTAAAAATTTAAAAATAAAAAAATATCTTTTCCTTATTTCCCTCCAAAATTTCGAAATTTTGGGTTGACTTGGTCAAAAATTCTCAAAATTAGTTGTTTCTTACAAGTCAAGTCAAAATTTCAATTTTAAAAATCTTATCTTTTCAAAATCTTTTTCAAAATCATATCTTTTTCAAAATTTTTTATTTATTTTCGAAAATTTCAAAAATATTTTTTTCAAATATTTTCAAAATCTTTTTCTTATCTTTATATGTAATTTTCGAAAATTCACTAATAATTAATGTGATTGGTTCAAAAATTTGAAGTTTGTTACTTTCTTGTTAAGAAAGGTTCAATCTTTAAGTTCTAGAATCTTATCTTGTAGTTTCTTGTTAGTGAAGTAAATAATTTTTAAATTTTTGAATTAAATCTTTTTATCTTTTATGTTATCTTTTTCAAAAATTTTATCTTTTTTTCAAAATTTGATTTTAAAATATCTTATCCAACTTACTATCTTCTTATCTTTTTAAATTTTGATTTCAAATCTTTTTCAATCAACTAACTAACTTTTTGTTTGTTTCTTATCTTTTTCAAAACCACCTAACTACTTTTTCCTCTTCTATTTTCGAAAATATCTCTCTCTTTTTCAAAAAGTTCTTTTTAATTAATTAATTGTTTCATGTTTTAATTACATTTTATCTCTAATTTTCGAAAATCACTAACTCCTTTTCAAAATTATTTTCGAAATTTCTCTTCTCTCTTCCTCTTCTATTTAATTATTTAATTACTAACACTTCTCTTCACCCCTCTTCATCAAAAATCCGAATCCATTCCTCTTCTTCTACCCCTTTCTTTTTCTACTAACATAAAGGAATCTCTATACTGTGACATAGAGGATTCCTTCTTTCTTTTTTGTGTTCCCTTTTCTTTCATATGAGCAGGAACAGGGACAAAGGCACTCTTGTTGAAGTTGATCCAGAACCTGAAAGGACTCTGAAGAGAAAATTAAAAGAAGCTAAATTACAACAATCCAGAAGCAACCTTTTAGAAAATTTCGAACAAGAGGAAGAGATGGCCGAAAATAATGATAATAATGCAAGGAGAATGCTTGGTGACTTCACAAAGCCAACATCCAAGATTGATGGAAGAAGCATCTCCATTCCTGCCATTGGAGCCAATAACTTTGAGCTTAAGCCTCAACTAGTTGCATTAATGCAACAAAACTGCAAGTTCTATGGACTTCCATCTGAAGATCCTTATCAGTTTTTAACTGAGTTCTTGCAGATCTGTGACACTGTAAAGACAAATGGAGTTAATCCTGAAGTCTACAGACTCTTGCTTTTCCCTTTTGCTGTAAGAGACAGAGCTAGAGTATGGTTGGATTCACAACCCAAGGATAGCCTGGACTCATGGGATAAGCTTGTCACTGCATTCTTAGACAAGTTCTTTCCTCCTCAAAAGCTGAGCAAGCTGAGAGTGGATGTTCAAACCTTCAAACAAAAAGATGGTGAATCCCTCTATGAAGCTTGGGAAAGATACAAGCAGCTGACCAAGAGATGTCCATCTGACATGTTTTCTGAATGGACCATATTAGATATATTCTATTATGGTCTCTCTGAATTTTCGAAAATGTCATTGGACCACTCTGCAGGTGGATCTATTCACCTGAAGAAAACGCCTGAAGAGGCTCAAGAACTCATTGACATGGTTGCAAACAACCAGTTCATGTACACCTCTGAGAGGAATTCCGTGAACAATGGGGTACCTCAGAAGAAAGGAGTTCTTGAAATTGATGCTCTGAATGCCATATTGGCTCAGAACAAAATGTTGACTCAACAGGTCAACATGATCTCTCAGAATCTGAATGGATTGCAACATGCATCCAATAGTACTAGAGAGGTAGCTTCTGAAGAAGCTTATGATCCTGAAAACCCTGCCATGGCAGAAGTTAATTACTTAGGTGAACCTTATGGAAACACCTATAACTCATCATGGAGAAATCATCCAAATTTCTCCTGGAAGGATCAAAAAACCCCATCAAGGTTTTAACAATGGTGGACGTGCAAGGCTGAATAATAGTAAGCCATATCCATCATCTTCTCAGCAACAGACAGAGAACTCTGAACAAAACAATTCTAATTTAGCCAACATAGTCTCTGATCTGTCAAAGGCCACTTTCAGTTTCATGAATGAAACCAGATCTTCCATTAGAAATCTGGAAGCGCAAGTGGGCCAGCTGAGTAAGAAAGTTATTGAAACTCCTCCCAGTATTCTCCCAAGCAATACAGAAGAGAATCCAAAAGGAGAGTGCAAGGCCATTGATTTAATCAAAGTGACCGAATGCACTAGGGAGGAGGAGGACGAAAATCCTAAGGAGAAAGACCTCCTGGGACGTCCTTCAAGCATGAAGGAGTTTCCTATTAAGGATCCAGAGGAATCTGAGGCTCATCTAGAGACCATAGAGATCCCATTAAATCTCCTTCTGCCATTCATGAGCTCTGAAGAATATTCATCCTCTGAAGAGGATGAAGATGTGATTGGAGAGCAAGCTGCTCTATATTTAGGAGCTATCATGAAGCTGAATGCCAAACTGTTTGGTAATGAGACTTGGGAAAGTAAACCTCCCTTACTCAGTAGTGAATTAGACACTTGGATTCAGAAAACTCTACCTCAAAAGAAACAAGATCCTGGCAAGTTCTTAATACCTTGTACCATTGGCACCATGAGCTTTGAAAAAGCTCTATGTGATCTGGGGTCAGGGATAAATCTTATGCCACTCTCTGTAATGGAGAAGATGGGGATCATTGAGGTACAACCTGCCTTGTTCTCATTACAATTGGCAGATAAGTCCATAAGACAAGCTTATGGATTAGTAGAGGACGTGCTAGTAAAGGTTGAAGGCCTTTACATCCCTACTGATTTCATAATCCTAGATACTAGGAAGGAAGATGATGAATGCATCATCCTAGGAAGACCTTTCCTAGCCACAGCAGGAGCTGTGATAGATGTCAACAGAGGTGAGTTAGTCCTTCAATTGAATGGGGACTACTTTGTGTTTCAAGCACATGGCCATCCCTCTATGACAAAAGAGAGTAAGCATGAAGAGCTTCTCTCAGTTCAGAGTCAAGAAGAGCCTCCACAGTCAAACTCTAAGTTTGGTGTTGTGAGGCCACAACCAAACTCTAAGTTTGGTGTTCAAACCCCATATCCAAACTCTAAGTTTGGTGTTGGGAATACCACACTTAAATTGACCTGATCACCTTGTGGCTCCATGAGAGCCACTGTCAAGCTATTGACATTAAAGAAGCGCTTGTTGGGAGGCAACCCAATTTTATTTATCTAATTTTATTTTATTTTGTTTCTTTGTTATTTTTGTGTTTTATTAGGTACATGATCATGAGGAATCACAAAAAAAATCAAAAAAATTAAAAACAGAGTCAAAAACAGAAGAAAAAAATTTTTCACCCAGGGGACGCACGGGCTGGCGTTCAACGCCCAGAAGGAGCATCTTTCTGGCGTTCAACGCCAGAACAGAGCATCTTTCTGGCGTTGAACGCCCAAAACAAGCAACAACCTGGCGTTTAACGCCAGGATGCGCACACAGAGGACAATCTGGCGCTGAACGCCAGAAACAAGCATGAAACTGGCGTTCAACGCCAGAAACGTGCATAACATGGGCGTTTAACGCCCAGAACTAGCATCAATGGGCGTTTGAACGCCAGAATGATGCATCAAGGCATGTTACATGCCTATATGGTGAAAGAATGGTATTTGTTTTCACCTCAGGATCTGTGGACCCCACAGGATCCTCACCTCAGGATCTGTGGACCCCACAGGATCCCACCTACCACATTTCTTTTAATCCTAATCACATTCTTCTAATCTAAATCTCATTCTCAATGTCACACTTCCCAAAAACCTTCACCTATCACCTCAATTCCTCTTCCCAATTACCCCATTCACCATTCACATCATCCCCCTCTTCCCCATACACCCCACCTACCCCCACTACTTTCAAATTCAATTTCCCACCCTTTCCCACCCAACATGGCCGAACCTATACCCTCCCCCCTCCCTATAAATACCCTTCTTTTCTTTTCCATTTTCACACAACACAAACCCACATTCTCCCACATAACCGAACCCTCTCTTCTCCCTCTCTCCATATTTTCTTCTTCTTCTTCTACTCTTCTTTTCTTTTTGCTTGGGGACAAGCAAATTTTAAGTTTGGTGTGGTAAAAAGTCTAAGCTTTTTATTTTTCATTCACCATCAATGGCACCCAAGGCCGGAGTTTCCTCAAGAAAAGGAAAAGGGAAGGCAAAAGCTTCCACTTCTGAGTCATGGGAGAAGGAGAGATTCATCTCCAAGAGCCATCAAGACCACTTCTATGATGTTGTGGCAAAGAAGAAAGTGATCCATGAGGTCCCTTTCAAACTCAAGAAGAATGAGTATCCGGAAATCTGACTTGAAACTCAAAGAAGAGGTTGGGAAGTCATAGCCAACCCCATACAACAAGTTGGAATTTTAATGGTTCAAGAGTTCTATGCCAATGCATGGATCACTAGAAACCATGACCAAGGTATGAACCCAAGTCCGATAAACTATATCACCATGGTTAGGGGGAAATACTTGGATTTTAGTCCGGAAAATGTGAGATTGGCGTTTCATTTGCCTATGATGCAAGGTGATGAACACCCCTACACAAGAAGGGTCAACTTTAACCAAAGGTTGGACCAAGTCCTTATGGACATTTGTGTGGAAGGCGCCCAATGGAGAGTTGACTCCAAAGGCAAGCCAGTCCAACTAAGAAGACTGGACCTCAAGCCTGTAGCTAGAGGATGGTTGGAGTTCATTCAAAGATCCATCATCCCTACAAGCAACCGATCTGAAGTTACTGTGGATCGGGCCATCATGGTTCATAGCATCATGATTGGTGAAGAAGTAGAGGTTCATGAAGTCATAGCCAATGAACTCTACAAAATAGCTGACAAGCCTTCATACATGGCACGGCTAGCATTCCCTCACCTCATATGCCATCTATGTTATTCAGCCGGAGTTATCATAGATGGAGATGCCTCCATAGAAGAAGACAAGCCCATCACCAAGAAAAGGATGGAGCAAACAAGGGAAGCTCCTCACGGCCTCCAAGAAGAACATGAGGAAGTGCATCATCAACAACTGCCTCAAGGAATGCACTTTCCTCCTAACAACTATTGGGAGCAACGCAACACCTCCTTAGAAGATTTGAGCCATAATGTGGAACAACTAAGGGTGGAACACCATGAACACGCCCTCACTCTTCAAGAAATAAGAGAAGATCAAAGAGCAATAAGGGAGGAGCAACAAAGGCAAGGAAGGGACATAGAAGAGTTGAAGAACATCATTGGTCCTTCAAGAAGAAGACGCCACTAGAGGTGGATTCATTCCTTGTCCTTTATTTCTTTCTGTTTTCGGTTTTTAATTATTGTGTTTATCTATGTTTTGTGTCTTTATTTCATGATCATTAGTATGTAACCATGCCTTAAAGCTATGAATAAAATCCATTAGTCCTTCACCACTCTTAAAAAGAAAAATGTTTTAATTCAAAAGAACAAGAAGTACATAATTTTCGAAATTATTATTGAATTTAGTTTAATTATTTTGATGTGGTGACAATGCTTTTGTTTTCTGAATGAATGAATGAACAGTGCATATGTCTTTGGATCTTGTTGTTTATGAGTGTTAAAATTGTTGGTTCTTGAAAGAATGATGAACAAAGAGAGATGTTATTGATGATCTGAAAAATTCATGGAATTGATTCTTGAAGCAAGAAAAAGCAGTGGAAAAAAAAAAAGAAGAGATCTAAAAAGAGTATATAGAAAAAGAAGGAGCAATAGAAAAAGCCAATAGCCCTTAAAACCAAAAGGCAAGGGTAAAAAGGATCCAAGGCTTTGAGCATCAATGGATAGGAGGGCCCAAGGAAATTAAATCCAGGCCTAAGCGGCTAAACCAAGCTGTCCCTAACCATGTGCTTGTGTCATGAAGGTCCAAGTGAAAAGCTTGAGACTGAGTGGTTAAAGTCGTGATCCAAGGCAAAAGAGTGTGCTTAAGAGCTCTGGACACCACTAACTGGGGACTTTAGCAAAGCTAAGTCACAATCTGAAAAGGTTCACCCAGTTATGTGTCTGTGGCATTTGTGTATCCGGTGGTAATACTGGAAGACAAAGTGCTTAGGGCCACGGCCAAGAATCAAAAGTAGCTGTGTTCAAGAATCAACATGCTTAACTAGGAAAGTCAATAACACTATCTGAAATTCTAAGTTCCTAAAGATGCCAATCACTCTGAACTTCAAAGGAAAAAGTGAGATGCCAAAACTGTTCAGAAGCAAAAAGCTACAAGTCCCGCTCATGTAATTAAATTAATATTCATTGATATTTTGGACTTTATAGTATATTCTCTTCTTTTATCCTATTTGATTTTCAGTTGCTTGGGGACAAGCAACAATTTAAGTTTGGTGTTGTGATGAGCGGATAATTTATACGCTTTTTGGCATTGTTTTTATATAGTTTTTAGTAAGTTTGAGCTACTTTTAGGGATGTTTTCATTAGTTTTTATGTTAAATTCACATTTCTGGACTTTACTATGAGTTTGTGTGTTTTTCTGTGATTTCAGGTAAATTCTGACTGAAATTGAGGGATTTGAGCAAAACTCTGAAAAAGGCTGACAAAAGGACTGCTGATGCTGTTGGATTCTGACCTCCCTGCACTCGAAATGGATTTTCTGGAGCTACAGAACTCCAAATGGCGCGCTCTCAACGGCGTTGGAAAGTAGACATCCAGGGCTTTCCAGCAATATATAATAGTCCATACTTTATTCGAAGAATGACGACGCAACTTGGCGTTGAACGCCAAGTACACACTCCTTTCTGGAGTTAAACGCCAGAAAAACGTCATAATCCGGAGTTGAACGCCCAAAGCACATCATAACTCGAAATTCAACTCCAAGAGAAGCCTCAGCTCGTGGATAGATCAAGCTTAGCCCAAGCACACACCAAGTGGGCCCCGGAAGTGGATTTATGCATCAATTACTTACTCATGTAAACCCTAGTAGCTAGTCTAGTATATATAGGACACTTATCTATTGTATTAGACATCTTTTGACCACTCTAAACTCTTTATTCATTCGGTCACTTGATCATGGAGAGGGCTGGCCATTCGGCCATGCCTGAACCTTCTTTTACTTATGTAATTTTAACGGTGGAGTTTCTGCACACCATAGATTAAGGGTGTGGAGCTCTGCTGTACCTCAAAGATTAATGAAGTCCTATTTTCTTTTATTCAATTCCTCTTTTATTCTTATTCCAAGATATTCATTCGTACCCAAGAACATGATGAATGTGATGAGCTAATAACTCTCATCATCATTCTCACTTATGAGCGCGCGTGATTGACAACCACTTACGTTCTACATGCAACACAAGCTTGAATGTGTATCTCTTAGATTCCCCAACAGAATCTTCGTGGTATAAGCTAGATGGATGGCGGCATTCATCTGGGTCCGGAAAGTCCAACCTTGTCTGTGGTGTTCCTAGTAGGATCCTGGGAATCCGGAAGGTCTCACCTTGTCTGTGGTATTCCGAGTAGGATTCCGTTCATGAATGACTGTGACGTGCTTCAAACTTTAACCTGCTGGGCGTTAGTGACAAACGCAAAAGAGGGATTCTATTCCAGTAGGAGCGGGAACCAACCGGTGATTGGCCGTACTGTGACAGAGTGCGTGCATTAGCTTTCACTGCGAGGATGGGATGTAGCTATCAACCATGGGTGATGCCTCCAGACTGGTTAGCTGTGCGAGTGACAGCCGTACAGGTTATTTCCCCGAGAGGAATGAAAGTAGCCACAGCTGATAGTGAACCCCTATACAAAGCTTGCCATGGAAAGGAGTAAACTCAGGATTGAATTGAAGCAATAGGAGAGCAGGCGTCCGAGAGCTCTACAGCATCTCCATTCCGCTTATCTGAAATTCCTACCAATGAATCTGCATAAGTATTTCTATCCTTTTTATTATTTATTTTCTTTTTATTTTCGAAACCCATAAATCCATATTTAATCTGCCTGACTGAGATTTACAAGGTGACCATAGCTTGCTTCATACCAACAATCTCTGTGGATTCGACCCTTACTCACGTAAGGTTATTACTTGGACGACCCAGTACACTTGCTGGTTAGTTGAACGGAGTTGTGAATTCCAATAAAGAAAACCTCACACAGGTGCTGCTCCTTAGAAGCCTTCATCTCAAAATAATTAGAACATGGCAGTTCCATAATAATAATTCCATACAAAGACAAACAACTTGAACAGAATAGTGATCACAATTTCGTCCACCAACCATTTATGGAACCTAAGGCCGGAGAAACCTCTAGAAAGAGGAAAGGAAAGACAAAAGCTTCCACATCCGAGTCATGGGAGATGGAGAGATTCATCTCAAGGGTCTATAGCTCAGTAGTACAGTATTTGACTGCACATCAAGAGAGCCCACTCATGGACCTCAACAAGAGCATAAGAAATTCCCTCATTAAGAAATCCCTGAGATATCTCAAGGGATACATTTTCCTCCACCCAATTATTGGGAGCAACTAAGGATAGGAGCACCAAAATCACTAGGGATCAAGCAACAGAGGCAAGGAAGAGACATAGAGGAGCTCAAAAACATAGAGGAGCTCAAGAACACCATTGGTCCTTTAAGAAGAAGGCACCACCCTCACTAAGGTGGATTCATTCCTTAACTTCCTTGTTCTTATCTCTCTGTTTTTCGGTTTTATGCTACATGTTTGTCTATGTTTTGAGTCTTTACTACATGATCGTTAGTATTTAGTAACTATGTCTTAAGGCTATGAATAATTCCATGAATCCTTCACCTCTCTTAAATGAAAAATGTTTCTAATACAAAAGAACAAGAAGTACATGAGTTTTGAATTCATCCTTGAAATTAGATTAATTATATTGATGTGGTGGCAATACTTTTTGTTTTCTAAATGAATGCTTGAACAGTGCATATTTTTTGTCTTGTTGTTTATGAATGTTAAAATTGTTGGCTCTTGAAAGAATGATGAACAAAGAGAAATGTTATTGATTATCTAAAAAATCATGAAATTGATTCTTGAAGCAAGAAAAAGCAGTGAATAAAAAGCTTGCAAAAAAAACAAAAGAAAAACAAAAGAAAAAAATAAAAGAAAAAGAAAAAGCAAGAAGAAAAAGCCAATAGCCCTTAAAACCAAAAGGCAAGGGTAAAAAGGATCCAAGGCTTTGAGCATCAATGGATAGGAGGGCCCAAGGAAATAAATCCAGGCCTAAACGGCTAAATCAAGCTGTCCCTAACCATGTGCTTGTGCCATGCAGGTCCAAGTGAAAAGCTTGAGACTGAGTGGTTAAAGTCGTGATCCAAAGCAAAAGAGTGTGCTTAAGAACTCTAGACACCTCTAATTGGAGACTTTAGCAAAGCTAAGTCACAATCTGAAAAGGTTCACCCAGTTATGTGTCTGTGGCATTTATGTATCCGGTGGTAATACTGGAAAACAAAGTGCTTAGGGCCACGGCCAAGACTCATAAAGTAGCTGTGTTCAAGAATCAACATACTTAACTAGGAGAATCAATAACACTATCTGAATTCTGAGTTCCTAAAGATGCCAATCATTCTAAACTTCAAAGGATAAAGTGAGATGCCAAAACTGTTCAGAAGCAAAAAGCTACTAGTCCCGCTCATCTAATTAGAACTAAGCTTCATTGATATTTTAGAATTTATAGTATATTCTCTTCTTTTTATCCTATTTGATTTTCAGTTGCTTGGAAACAAGCAACACGTTAAGTTTCGTGTTGTGATGAGCGGATAATTTATACGCTTTTTGGCATTGTTTTTAGGTAGTTTTTAGTAGATTCTAGCTACTTTTTAGTATGTTTTTATTAGTTTTCATGCAAAATTCATATTTCTGGACTTTACTATGAGTTTGTGTGTTTTTCTGTGATTTCAGGTATTTTCTGGCTGAAATTGAGGGATCTGAGCAAAAATCTGATTTAGGCTGAAAAAGGACTGCTGATGCTGTTGGATTCTGACCTCCCTGAAAGAAGAAGACCCTCAAGGGAGATGAAACTGTAGTCCTTACTAAGGAATGTAATGCAATAATTCAGAGTAAATTGTCACGAAAGATGCCAGATCTAAGAAGCTTTCAGATTCCATGCATCATTAGGAGCACAACCTTTAACAAAGTCTTATGTGATCTGGGTGTAAGTATCAACTTAATGCCCTTGTCTGTGATGAAGGAGCTGCAAATCAAAGAGGTACAACCTACAAGGATATCGTTACAAATGGCAGATATGTCTTTGAAACATGCACATGGAATAGAGGAGAATGTCTTGGTCAAGGTGGGAAAATTCTTCCTCCTAGCAGACTTTGTGATACTCGACATGGGAGAGGATGAAAACGCCTCCAATATCCTGCAAAGACCATTCCGAGCTACTGGGAGAGCTCTAATTGATGTGGAAAAAGGTAAATTTGTTCTGAGGGTGCATGAGGAGCTTTTGATCTTTAAGGTTCTTAGATCCTTACAACACTCAAGGGAAGAAGCTAAGTGCATCAAGAATGAATTCACGAATCCAAGTCTCCAAGAATCCCTTAATGAGGTAAAACAAAGTTTGTAGCTCAAGCTTCCTTTGGTGGGAATCAATACAATTTCCCCTGACATCAAACCTAAGTTTGGTGTTGCGTATGCATCATCCAACAAGGAAGAAGTTTCCAAGAAGAAGGTACCCAAGGGATGGAGAAATAAGAAGATCACCACTAAAGTTAATCCATGAGAACACAGAAAAACGATTCATAGTAAGAGGTAAAGAGTTGAAACATTATGATCAACCCTCGACTTAGCAGATCTGAATGTCAAGCTAATGACATTAAAGAAGCGCTTGTTGAGAGGCAACCAAATAATCCGTATCATTTGATTTCACAGTTATTCTAGTTTAAATTTAATTATTATAGTTAATTGCAGTTTTTCTTTACTTTACATGCGTTTTGGTCATGCAAAGTGTTTAAAACAGGAATAGGAGGAATCAGAAGGAAAAACAGAAGACCCAGGAGAAAAATGGATTCGGGTGCCCCGGCGCCAGAAGGCACAAATTTCGAGGGGAGAATTTTGTTTGGGCAGCACTAAATGCCAGGCTGGGCATTTAGCCCCGAAGTGCACGCATTACAAGAAGAGCCACTATCTCCGTGGGGCTAAATGCCAGGAGTGGCGTTTAGCACGGGAGAAAGATCTCAAGGCACGCATACGCGTGAACCTGTGCGCGTACGTGATACGTGAATTATTATCAGTCTAGAATTTTCTCTATAGAAATAAGAACTTTGTTGTAAGTATAGTTCCCAACCAACTAATAACTCTCAATGAAATTTAAATTGTTTGGTTGTCACAAGTACAAATCCCATTGAAAATTAACCGAAGTATTCAAACCTCGAGTCGTCTCACAAAGAATTGCAATGAAGTGATCAATTATTGGTTATGAAGGAATAAAAGGGTTTGATTCATAACTGAGAAGAAAAATAAGTAACAAGAAATTAAATGAAAATTAACTAATAAAAGAAAGGAAAAGAATTCTTGGCTAGACATAGGTGATTAAGATCACCATCCTTGTCTACAAACCATATATTGATAATTATGAGGGATCAACCCATTTAGTTTACATCTATGCTTGAAGTAAGTATAATGTTTACTTCAATGCATTAAGTACGTCAAATAGGCTTGATAAACATCAATCCATAAGTCCTAACCTAGCTACTAATTAACTTAGTAGTAGACAAGAGTCAATGGTTATCAAAATGACCACTAAGTGTTCTCAAATCACCAACTCATTGAGACCCAATGACTCAAGGTCACTCAATTCCCTTAGCCTAGGCCAAGAGTAGAGAAAACTACTCAAAAACTAGAGAAAATATTTTATCAAACACCTATAGTGCAATAAAAGTAAACATCACAAAATGTAAGAATTAATGAAACCCATAACTAACATGAACAAGGAAACAACAATAACAATGAAGATAAACATAAGAGGACATGGAAACAGGAAATTGCATTAAAGGAGAAGTAAATCCAACAAGGGTTCATGAACATAAAAAAGAGCAAAATAAGGAAAGTAACAAGAAAATCTAAGAAGATTAAGACAATAGCACAATAAAATGTAAAGAGAATTGAACTAGAAACAAGAATTAAAGTGGATCTAAGAGAATTTTAACCTAAACTACCCTAAATTCTAGAGAGATGGGAGAGCTTCTCTCTCTAGAATTCTACCCTACAACATGATGAAAACTACACTATGAGTCTCCCCCTTTCATTCCCTTGCCATCCTTGGGTTCAAAAGCATCAGAAATGAGTTGGATTTGGGCCTCCTTGGGCTCAGAAATTGCCCCTAGCGTATTGGCCTTAAGTTGGTCACGTGCAGCTTGTCACGTGTACGCATGGGTCAGGCGTACGCATCGCTTGACAACTTTCCTGGTCACGCATACGCATGGGGTGACGCGTACGCATCGATGGCGAATCTGCATCTCAGCGTACGCGTGGGGTGACGCGTGCGCGTGACCTTCAGTTCAGCAAATCCTCATTTCTTCATGAATTCTCCATTTTTGCATGCTTTTTCTTCATTCCTTCAACCCAATCTTTGCATTTTAATCTTGAAATCACTTAACAAACATATCAAGGCATCGAATGGAATTCAAGTAAATTAAAATTAGCAATTTTAGGGCATAAAAAGCATGTTTTTACTCTTAAGCACAAATTAGGAGTGATTCATAAAACCATGCTATTTCATTGAATAAATGTGAGAAAAGGTGATAAAATTCTCCAAATTAAGCACAAGATAAACCACAAAATTGGAGTTTATCAGTACGTGTGAAAATCTCATCCCTTAAAAGAAAATTTGGAATATTTCAGTGGTGTTAAAGGCTAGGACGGGCGTTTAACGCCCAAATTGGCACAAGACTTGACACACTGCGGCGCTAAACGCCGAAGCTGTCATTTAGCGCCAGCAACGCAAAAATGGATTTTGAAGAAAGAGTTTGAACATTGAAAACGGTAAACCCAGTAGTGGGTCCCACCCCATTTGACCATACCACGCACAAACCCTACTCCCTCTTTCCCCTCTTTACCCACTTTCCCATCCCCATTCCCATCTCCCTCTTACTGTTACCCCCTTCTGCCCATTTACTCCAAATCCCTTCTACATATACCAAACCCCAACAACTCACCTTCGCATCTTTCTCCTTCATTATTTCCAAAATTATACATTCCCTTCCCTCCATTTTAACTATGTCCCCTATCCACATCTATAAATACCACTTCTTTTTACTCTTTCACCACACCCTCATCAACATCACACTATTCCCTTCTCTTACTAATCCTTCCCAAGTCCCTTTCTTTCTTTGACCTAACATCCACTCCCTATTCCACTTTCTTCTCCCTTTTTCGTTTCTCAAATTCCCCTTCTCTATTTTTATCATCATCTATTTTTGGTGTTGGGGCGCTCCACTTCTCTATTTTTATCATCATCCATCTGGCACCAAAAATCAGAGAATCCTCTTCTAGGAAGAGAAAGAAAAAGGCTCCCACAATTGGTCCATTTGATGTGAACCGGTTTAGCTCCAAGACACACGAAGATCACTTTAATGAGATAGTGAGCAAAAAGAAGGTGATCCCAGAGGTAAAATTTGACTTGCAACCGGATGAATATCCAGAAATCCAAGAGCAGATACTGAGGAGGGGTTGGGGAGTTCTGTGCAATCCCGTGACTGATGTTGGTATTCTGATGGTCAGGGAGTTCTACACTAATGCTTGGGTGACTTACAAGCATATTAAGGGTGTGAACACCGACCCGAAGAACTGGCACACTGTGGTCCAAGGGAGGATCCTACAGTTCGGTCCAAAGAGGGTGAAGGATATATTTCAGCTGCTGCCATCTAGACATGACACTCACTCTTACACTAGGAGGGTCAACAATGATTAGAGGTTGGACCAAATTCTCACTGATAGATGCCTCTCCGGATCACAGTAGAGGAGGGATGCTAAAGGGCAACCATACCATTTGGGAAGCCATGATCTTAAGCTAGTTGCTTGGGGTGATTGGAGTTTATTCAGTGCTCAATCATTCCTACGAGTAACCGGTCCGAGGTTATTATTAACCGAGCTATGATGATTTACTGCATCATGCTCGGTAATGAGGTGGAGGTGCATCCTGTGATCCCTTAAGAGTTGTATAGCATTGCCATGAAGGCCTTCACTTCTGCTAAATTGGCCTTCCTCCACCTTATCTTCTGCATGTGTGAGGCTGCTCGAGTCCGCATTGATCGAGACACCCCTATTGACGTTGATAGGCCGATCACTTGGAGAGGTATGGAGTACACGAAGGAGTACGCCCGAGAACCCCCTTAGGATCCAGTTCCTCCTCCTCCTCAGCCAAAGCAGCCTGAGATACCTCAGGGATACTATTTTCCTCTACTGGATTATTGTAATCAGCTGACAACATCCATTGGGCAACTGACATCATCTATTGATCAGTTGAGGATCGATCATGAGGGCTATTCTGCCCTTCTCCAGAAGCTAGTGGAGGAACAGTAGAGCCAGAGGTGAGATATGGATGAGTTAAGGCGCGAATTTGGAGCTTAGAGAGGATATCCGGGAAGGAGCGGCCACCATGACTGAGGTGGTTGAGTTTCTTATCTTCTATTTTCCTTATTTCTTGTTTTCTGTTATTTGTTTAAAGCCTTTGCATGATTATTAGTAGTATCTTTAGTCTTTCTAGTTCAGTTAAATAATTTAGTATTTTATGTTTATTTTAAAAAATGCCTCATGTATTGCTCACTGAGCTTGGAAAATCAAAAGAAAAAAGAACAGAAGTAGAAAAATGCATGAGACTTGAATTATATATTCTGAGTTGTCTTGTTTACTTTGACGTGTTGGTATTATCTGTGATTCTGAATCTATAAAATGAATACTACATAATTGATACTGAAGTTGAGAGTGTTGAGTTCTGAAGCATAGCAATTTAGAGAAGTATTATGGATTCTCTAAATTAAACAAGAAATTAATCCTTGAAGCAAAATAGACAGCAAGAAGAAAAAAAAAAAAGAAAATAGAGAGCCAGGTCCAAGGCTCTGAGCATCAATGGCTAGGAAGGTCAAATAAGATTAAACGCTCAAAGAGTTATTTTTCTAGCTATATGCTTGTGGTGCGAATATGTCAAGGAATTCTTGAGACAGAGCACTAAGAGTCGAGACCAAGTGCATATAAAAGAGTATGCCAAAGGCTTTGAGCACCACTGACGAAAAAAATAAAAAGAAAAATCTAAACATAAAGAGTTTTCCAATTAAGTGCTTGTGGTGTTTCTGTGTCAAGTAAAGCTTGAGAGAAAACATTTAGAGTCACGGTCGCTCAAGGTGCAAAGCACCAAAGAAAAGATAAGAAAAAGCTGTATTCAATGATTAATCAGAGGTTAAAAAGGAAGAGAATTCATAATATTATCTGAATTCTAGCTCTGAAAGACTTTGACACTTCTAAATTACAAAGGATAATGAGATGCCGAAACTGTTCAGAAACACAGTGTCATTTACCCCACTCATTGAATGGACAGGAGATCAGTTTAAAACCCCATTCTCTGACAATTTCATTCCCCAGTTTTATATTGTTTTAGTTGCTTGAGGACAAGCAACAATTCAAGTTTGGTGTTGTGATGCGTGAGCATCTTCTCTGTATTTTCTTGTTATTCTAGATATGAATTTATTGAGTTTTGTTGAGTTTTTAGTGTTTGAAGCCTATTTGGATGCTATTTTGTGGCGCATTTTGGTTTTAATTAATTTAGGAAAAAAAACCGGACAAGTTTGCAGAGTTCATGCAAAAGAAAAAGGAAAAAATTTGTTGCTGCCAAACTGGCACTAAACGCCACTACTGGCCATTTGGCACCAGACACCTCGTACCGCGTGCAAGCTCTCTACTGAGCTGGCACTAAACACCGTTGCTAGCATTTAGCGCAGGAGACGTCGTAATTCGTGCCCAGAATCAGAAGTTGTTGGCGCTAAATGCTGAGCTTGGTGTTTAGCACCAAGAAAACAGAAAACCTCTCTGTCCCATGGGCATTAAACGCCGAAACTGGCGTTTAGCGCCAGTAGCGCAAAATTGACCATTAATGAACGTCCCGTTGAATGAAGATTTGGTTAATAATTTATTTTATTTTATTCTCTCTTAGTTATTTTTATTTACAAACACGATCTTTTAGGTTTAGAATTTATTATTCAATTTTATTTTCAAATTAAATTAGGTTAGATATAAAAGGGAACAGATTTAGCCTTTCGGGCTACCTTCTCTCTGGCTACCTTATTCTAGTTTTCACAGATTTTGGAATCCCTAGTTTTTATCTGAGTCATGAGCAACTAAACCTCCCCTGTTAAGGTTAGGAGCTCTGTTTATTCTATGGATTAACACTATTGCCATTCTATTTTAATTAATGTATTGATTTCAATTTCAAGGATTTGCTTTCGTTCTTCATCTTAAGGATTAGGGTATATTGGAAGATAATCCTTTTTCTACTTGAGTTCTTGTTAAATCTTGGAAAAGTAATATACTTGGACAAAAGCTTGAAAGTAATTCCTCCTGAACACTAATTTCTTAGACTTAATAGGATACGTGACATATAATCCTCTTATATTTGAGTAATTCGGGTTTTGTTGGCTAATAACCTAGAACTGGACTTGAACCTCTAACCGAAATTAAGTGACCAAGGAATTGGCAGTTAACTAGGTTAGAGGAGACTAAATTACTAAAGAATTAGCGTTTAGTCAATTACAGTTTGCCATGAATTGAATCTTGCATGATTAAAATAGTTGGTAAGAAGTAGAAATCCGGAAAGTAAACAACTCTAAAACCTTAACTATTCTCTCATATAATCTTCACAACCCGTTTACTACTTGCTTTCTTAATCCTCCCGATTTACTGTTTAATGCAATTGAAATCCCAAACACCATTTTCTGATTGTCTGACTAAGTGAATCAATCATTCATTGTTGCTTGGTCTATCAATCCTCGTGAAATCAACCCTCACTCACCTGAGATATTACTTGGTACGACCCGGTGCACTTGCCGGTTAGTTTATGGATATTTCAATTCTGCATCGCTTCCAATTAGAGAGAGACGATGATGCAACGATGGGAAATCCTCAACCTAACTCGTTCACCACATCCAAAAATTGAATTGAAGGAAATTCTCAACCTTCTATCCAACTCTTCGGTGTAACAAGAGATAGAATCCTCAACCCCACTTGTCCTCTGTAACAAGAGATGGAATTCTCAACATCAACTTATTTATCGCAGCAAAAAAGAAAATCCTATAGAACTTTTAAAAATTCGAATACTATATCATGATATTATTTATTTTAAAATTTTAATCTAATAAAAAAAGTACATAAATAATTATGAATCTAATAATTTTACTTCCTTTGTTTGAATGTAATATATTTTTCATGTTACCAAAAATATTATAAAATTTTAATGTATCATGTTTCAATGATAATGTTAATTATTTTCTTATAATATCTTTATAACTAGTTGCTACGATAATTAAATGAATATTAATTATATTCATTTACTTAATTTAAGATAATTATGGTGACTTCTTTATTTTACTTAATTACTACGACAAATACCTTTAATCTATGTTTTTCTTATACAGATATATTTAATTTTTTAAGACATTGAAATAATATTTTTAAACAAAACTATTATAATCCTACATCTAATTAAACATCTAGAAATTAAAGTACTCATGAAAGTAGTGCGGATAAAACTAGTAGCATGCATGCTTAACAGCTGCCTCCATTAAATTTAATTTGGGCTTTCATTAATTATTAAGGACTTCATTTCAATAACGTTAATTGGACGTGCGCCCGTCCTAATAATACTTTGAAATAAAAGACTAACAACTTTTCAAAATATGAGCTTATCAGAAAAGAAAAAATTTCTCGGTATGAGCCTCGCCGTTCATCGTGGTTGAACTATAATATTTGACCAAAGGCTTTAAAGGTATGCAAATAATAATATGGTAATCACTTGTCGGTTGTAATCGGTGGATTTGGCATTGATTGATAAAACTACCAAAAACTTGTTAATTAAGGTTTGAACATACAAGTCATGCAATTCGTAAATACATTAGGAGCGCTACTGCGATAGTCAAACCAAAACACACCAATATATATTCGTAATGATCGTAATGTACCCTAAAGACAATCTTAACTATATCTTTATCTCTTGTCTTAATCTAGTGATATTATGATATAAAGTCAATTTTAAGAAATATTTTAACCCTTCGTAATGATTCCATATGATAATTAATTCTTGGTAAAAAATACTTATTTTATCCGGTTACCTGATTCAATTGGCGATAATTTATATATATTTTTGTCTTTTTTCTTAGCTAATAATAATCCTAGTGTTCCTATAGTGAAACAATAGGATTGATAAAGGCTTTTTTTTTTCTCCCATAAGTTCTTCTAATTGGGATTACAACTTACTAACCTCTAAAGGAGACATGTGGAAATTGGACAGATTGCTGGTACAAATTCTATATCAAATTCAATTTCTTTTTTCTTTTAAGAAAAACTTGAGTATATCGTCAGAAAACTATACATAAAAAACATAAGAACTCGTCTTTGACCCCAAAAAAAAACAAAGAAAAAATTTAAAAATTATATAAATAGGAAATACAACTTCACAGATATTTTAATCTCTTACCTTTTTTAAAATATTCTAGAGATATTCTAGAACCTGAATCATAAAAAATACCAATTTTAATTAAATCGGATTAATTAATTAATTTTACAGAAAATTGTAAAATTTGTGAATAAAAAATTATTATTTTAGTAATTCTCTTTTCAAAGATAACTTTCACCCACTCATTCTTATTCTCTATCCTCGTGAATAAATTTTGTCCACCCAATATTTTACTATGTGATAAAATTCTCTTAAAATAAATCTAAACTTAGTATATTATTCCTAAACATCAAAATTCTCTCTCTTTCTCTCTCTCTCAATTAATTTTTTGCTTTAAAAAAATAACCAAAGATTATTAGAAGATAAAATATCAACTAAGCGATGACTAGGATAATTAAATTCTATCTTATTTCTTCTCTAATTTCAATAAATCATATGATCTCTGATCTTTTATTATTACTCTCTTAATTTTCACCTCATATCACACTAAACAAAATTTGTAAGTTAGAGAAGAAAAATAATAAAGAAAAAATGAGGAAGAGGCCGAAGGCTTAGCGAAAAAAAGAGAGAGAATTAGTTTTGTTTCATACAAATTTTACATTACTATTTCAAGGAACACTTCAGCATTTCTTCAAGAATCAAGTTTTTTAGTTCATTTCTTCACTCTTTCCTTATCCTTCATCCAAAAAATTCAATAAAGTAAGTGCAATAACATCCTTAATTTGTATCTTCTTTTTTCGATTTTGAGAAGTCCTTCGTAAGAAATTATGTTACTCTCTTTTTCTTATCTAACTAGCCATCACTAGGAGTCACAAAAAAACATGCATAGGAGGCCTCAAATTCAAACTCAACAGGGTTACAATCCATCCCATTTATTCCTTAAGTTTCGGCGATAATCACCTCAATTCCATTAATTAACAATTGTTTTTGTCTAAAAGATTTTTTATGATTAGCGTGTTCAAGAGAGTGAATAAAAATTTACTCCTAACCTAAAGTGTTTAATTAGATTCGACACTTTTTTTTAATTACAATTTTGGCTCAATTCTTTCATGTAATTATATATTTACCCTTAAGACTTCTACATTCATGTTTTTAGATCTAATTCTTGTTATTTGTATTTTTAACCATCTTAGTATTTTAATTTATCTAAGTGCCACTTTTGGTGCATCATACTTTTTTCCTATAATTATACTGTGTTTTTAATCTCTTTTTATCCCCTTTTTTACACATCTATTACTCTTTTTCATGATCATCTTTCTAAAAAGTTTATATTATGACTTATATTAACTTTTGGTGTCTTCTATGGAATAAAACTTCAATCCCAAGTGCATCACATATTCGGCCATCATTCATACATTAGGCATAGATATAATTTTCACATAAAGCATACATTGCATTCATAAAGAGATAATTCATCATTTAATCAAAACTTCATACAAACATACATATTATAGCTTTTTCAAGAGAAAATATAAGCATCACTTTCAAACATAGAGATCAAACAACTATTCCTAACCCTTACTTTTTCTTGGTTCACTCCCTTAAACACGTTAAATACTAAGAATTTTTTAGACAAGGACAATTTATTAATTAATGGAATTGAGGTAGTTACGGCCGAAACTTAGAAGAATGAAGAGGATGAAATGCAACCATTTTGAGTTTGAATTTGAGGTCTCCTATGCATGCTCTTTGTGGCTCCTAGTAATGGCTAGTTAGATCAAAAAGAGAGCAACATAGTCTCTTATGGAGGGTTTTTGGTGCACGAAATTGTTATCTCTTGGCATGATTCCAAAAATTTGGTGCACAATACCATGATTTACACGTTTTTCACAACTTCGCACAGCTGATCAGCAAGTGCACTGGGTCGTCCAAGTAATACTTTACGTGAGTAACGGTCGATCCTACGGAGATTGTCGGCTTGAAGCAAGATATGGTCATCTCTTAAATCTCAGTCAGGCGGATTTAAATGGTTATGGATTTTTTTATAATTAAAAGATAAATAAACATAAAATAAAGATAGAGGTACTTATGTAATTCATTGGTGAGAATTTCAGATAAGCGTACGGAGATGCGTTATTCCTTCTGAATCTCTACTTTTCTACTGTTTTCATTCAATCATTCATACTCCTTTTCATGGCAAGCTATATGTTGGGGATCACCGTTGTCAATGGCTACCTCCCGTCCTCTCAGTGAAAATGGCTAATCAGCTGTTGGTTCTCACTTGTGTTGGAATAGGATCCAGTGATCCTTTTGCGTCTGTCACTACGCCCAACAGTCATGAGTTTGAAGCTCATCACAGTCACCCCTTCCTAGATCCTACTCGAAATACCACAAACAAGGTTTAAACTTTCTGGATCTCAAGAATGCTGCAAATTAATTCTAGCTTATACCACGAAGGTTCTAATCTCAGATTCAGATGCCCCATTGTCATATGGAAAACGATGTGAATCGTTGATTAGAGACCCAAGAGATATGTATTCAAGCTTGTTTTCATGTAGAACGGAAGTGTTTGTCAGGCGCGCGTTCATAAGTGAGAATGGTGATGAGTGTCACATAATCATCACATTCATTATATTCTTGTGTGCGAATGAATATCTTAGAATAAGAATAAGCTTGAATTGAATAGAAGAACAACAGTACTTTGCATTAATACTTGAGGAACAGCAGAGTTTCACACCTTAATTTATGAGGTGTAGAAACTCCACCGTTGAAAATACACAAGTGAAAATAGTCTAGGCATGGCCGAGTGGCCAGCCTCCAAGTCTAAGGAAAAACGTTCCAAAGATGATCTAAGGATAATCAAAAGATGTAAATACAATAGTAAAAGGTCCTATTTATACTAGACTAGTTACTAGGGTTTACAGAAATAAGTAAATGATGCAGAAATCCACTTCCGGGCCCACTTGGTGTGTGCTTGGGCTAAGCATTGAAGCTTTCACATGTAGAGACTTTTTTTGGAGTTAAACGCTAGCTTTTATGCCAGTTTGGGCGTTTAACTCCAGCTTATATTCCGTTTCTGGCGTTTAATGCCAGAATAGGGCAGGAAGTTGGCGTTTGAACACCAGTTTGCGTTGTCAAAACTCGGATAAAGTGTGGACTATTATATATTTCTAGAAATCACAGGATGTCTACTTTCCAATGCAATTGAGAGCGCACCAATTGGGCTTCTTTATCTCCAGAAAATCCATTTCGAGTGCAGGGAGGTCAGATTCCAACAGCATCTGCAGTCATTTTTCAGCCTCTGAATCAGATTTTTGCTCAGGTCCCTCAATTTCAGCCAGAAAATACCTAAAATCATAAAAAATACACAATCTCATAGTAAAGTCCAGAAATGTGAATTTTTCTTAAAAACTAATAAAAATATACTAAAAAGTAGCTAGATTCTACTAAAAACTACCTAAAAACAATGCCAAAAAGCGTATAAATTATCCGCTCATCACAACACCAAACTTAAATTGTTGCTTGTCCCCAAGCAACTGAAAACAAAATAGGATAAAAAGAAGAGAATATACAATGAATCTCACAATATCAATGAAACTTAGTCTTAATTAGATGAGCGGGGCTAGTAGCTTTTTGCTTCTGAACAGTTTTGGCATCTCACTTTATTCTTTGAAATTCAGAATGATTGGCATCTATAGGAACTCAGAATTTTGGATAGTGTTGTTGATTCTCCTAGTTCAGTATGTTGATTCTTGAACACAGCTACTTTATGAGTCTTGGGCGTGGCCCTAAGCACTTTGTTTTCTAGTATTACGACCGGATACATAAATGACATAGACACATAACTGGGTGAACCTTTTCAGAGTGTGACTCAGCTTTGCTAAAGTCCCCAGTTAGAGCTGTCCAGAGTTCTTAAGCACACTCTTTTGCTTTGGATCATGACTTTAACCACTCAATCTCAAGTTTTTCACTTGGACCTTCATGCCACAAGCACATGGTTAGAGACAGCTTGATTTAGCCGCTTAGGCCAGGATTTTATTCCTTTAGGCCCTCCTATCCATTAATGCTCAAAGCCTTGGATCCCTTTTTACCCTTGCCTTTTGGTTTAAAGGGCTATTGGCTTTTTCTGCTTGCTTTTTCTTTTTCTGTCTTTTTCTTTTTCACCATTTTTCTTTTTTTTTTTTTTGAATACTTTTTTCTTCTTTTTCACTGCTTTTTCTTGCTTCAAGAATCAATTTCATGATTTTTTATATTATCAGTAATATTTCTCTTTGTTCATCATTCTTTCAAGAGCCAACAATTTTAACATTCATAAACTTCACTATAAAAAATATACACTGTTCAAGCATTCATTCAGAAAATAAAAAGTATTTCCACCGCATCAAATTAATTAAACTAATTTCAAGATAAAATTTGAAATTCAAGTACTTCTTGTTCTTTTGTAATTAGGCACATTTTTCATTTAAGAGAGGTGAAGGATTCATGGAATTATTCATAGCTTTAAGGCATAGACACTAGACACTAATGATCATATAGTGAAGACACAAACATGGATAACACATAAAGCATAAAGTCAAAAAATAGAAAAAATAAGAACAAGGAAATCAAAAAATGGGTCCACCTTAGTGATGGCGGCTAGTTCTTCCTCTTGAAGATCCAATGGAATGCCTGAGCTCCTCTATGTCTCTTCCTTGCCTTTGGTGCTCCTCCCTCATAGCTCTTTGATCTTCTCTAATCTCATGGAGAATGATGGAGTGCTCTTTTTGAGGTCCATGAGTGGGCTCTCTTATTTGCTCCATCCTCTTTTTAGTGATGGGCTTGTCCTCTTTAATGAGGATGTATTCCTCTATGACATTCCAGCTAAATTGCATAGGTGACAGATGAGATGAGAGAAGGCTAACCTTACCAAAGTGGATGACTTGTCAGCCACCTTGTAGAGTTCTAGAGGTATGATCTCATGAACTTCCACTTCCTCTTTAATCATGATACTATGGATCATGATGGTCCGATCCACAGTTATGTTGGATCGGTTGCTAGTAGGAATGATAGAGTGTTGGATGAACTCCAACCATCCTCTAGACATAGGCTTAAGGTCCGGTCTTCTCAATTGAACCGGCTTGCCTCTTGAGTCTCTTTTCCATTGAGCTCCTTCCACATATATGTCCATGAGGACTTAGTCTACCCTTTGATAAAAGTTGACCCTTCTAGTATAGGGGCGTGCGTTTTCTTGCATCATTGGCAAGTTAAACGCCAACCTTACATTTTTCGGACTGAAATCTAAGTATTTCCCTCGAACCATTGTAAGCCAATTCTTTGGATTCGGGTTCATACTTTGATCAAGGTTCCTAGTGATCCATGCATTGGCATAGAACTCTTGAACCATTAAGATTCTGACTTGTTGAATGGGGTTGGTGAGAACTTTCCAACCTCTTCTTCGGATCTCATATCGGATCTCCGGATACTCATTCCTTTTGAGCATGAAAGGGACCTCATGGATCACCTTCTTCTTGGCCACAACTTCATAGAAGTGGTCTTGATGGACCTTTGAGATGAATCTCTCCATCTCCCATGACTCGGAGGTGGAAGCTTTTGCCTTCTCTTTCCTCTTTCTAGAGGTTTCTCCGGCCTTAGGTGCCATAAATGGTTATGAAAAAACAAAAAGCAATGCTTTTACCACACCAAACTAAAAAGGTTTGCTCGTCCTTGAGCAAAAGAAGAAAGAAAGAAGGAAGAAAAAGAAAATGGAGGAGATTGAGGAAGAGATAGGTTCGGCCAAGGGGGTAGGAGAGTGTTTGTGATGTGTGAAATTGAAAGAGGGAAGAGGGGTATTTATAGGGAAAGAGAGGGAGAGTAGACGAATGGAATTGGGTGGGTTTGGGAGGGAAAAGTGTTTGAATTTGAAAAGTAAGGTAGGTGGGGTTTTTTTGGGAAAGAGGAATGAAGGTGATTGGTGAAGAGAATATAGGGAAGAGGATAGGATTTGATAGGTGAGTGGTGTTTTGGGTAGAGTGTTATAGAGATGTGTGAGGGGGAGAGAGAGAGGTGGGATAGATGGGGATCCTGTGGGGTCCACAGATCCTGAGGTGTCAAGGATTTTTCATCCCTGCACCATTTAGGTGTGTAAACGCTCTCTATATGCAATACTGGCATTTAACACCAGACTGCTGCCTGTTTCTGGCGTTAAACACCAGCTTTTATACCTTTCCTGGCGTTTAACGCCAAGCTGTAGCCTGTTTCTGGCGTTAAACGCCAGTCTGGTGCTTCTTTCTGGCATTAAACACCCAGATTGGTGCCAGACTGGGCGTTTAACGCCCATTCTGCTACTCTTACTGGTGTTTAAATGCCAGTAAGTTCATCCTCCAGGGTGTGTTATTTTTAATGTTATTTTTTATTTTGCTTTGATTCTTGTAGTTGTTTTTGTAACTCCACATGATCATCAACCTAACATAAAATGGAAAATGAAAATTTAACATAGATAAAAAAAAATTGAGTTGTCTCCCAATAAGCACTTCTTTAATGTCAATAGCTTGATAGTGGGCTCTCATGGAGCCTCACAGATAATCAGAGCATGGTTGTGGCCTCTCAACACCAAACTTAAAGTTTGGTTGTGGCCTCTCAACACTAAACTTAGAGTTTGGTTGTGGCCTCCCAACACCAAAATTAGAATTTGAATGTGGGGGCTTTATTTGACTCTGTATTGAGAGAAGCTTTTCAAGCTTCTTCTCCATGTGTACAGAAGGAGAACTTTGAGTCTTGAATACAAGGTAGTCCCTATTCAATTGAAGAACCAACTCTCCTCTATCAACATCAATCACAGCTTTTACTGTGGCTAGGAAAGGTCTGCCAAGGATGATGGATTCATCCTCATCCTTCCCAGTGTCTAGGATTATAAAATCAGCAGGGATGTAAAGGCCTTTAACCTTTACTAGCACGTCCTCTGCTAGTCTATAAGCCTGTTTCATTGATTTTTCTATCATCTCTAGTGAGATTCTTGCAGCTTGTACCTCAAAGATTCCTAGTTTCTCCATTATAGAGAGTGGCATGAGGTTAATACCTGACCTTAGGTCACACAGAGCCTTCTCAAAGGTCATGGTGCCTATGGTACAGGGTATTAAGAATTTACCAGGATCCTGTTTCTTTTGAGGTAAAGTTTGTTAAACCCAGGTATTCAGTTCATTAATGAGTAATGGAGGTTCATCCTCCAAAGTCTCATTACCAAATAGCTTGGCATTCAGCTTCATGATTACTCATAAATACTGGGCAACTTGCCCTTCAGTAATGTCTTTATCTTCTTCAGAAGATGAATAGTCATTAGAGCTCATGAATGGAAAAAGGAAGGTCAAAGGAATCTCTATGGTCTCTATATGAGCCTCAGATTCCTTTGGTTCCTCATTGGGGTACTCCTTAATGGCCAATGGACGTTCCCTGACGTCTTCCTTACTAGGAATCATTGCCTTTTCACTCTCTCCAGGTTTGGCCACACTAAGTAAGGTTATGGCCTTGCACTCTCTCTTGGAATTTTCTTTTGTATTGCTTGGGAGAGTGCTGGGAGGAGTTTCAGTAACCCTTTTACTCAGCTGACCCACTTGTGCCTCCAAGTTTCTGATGGAGGACCTTGTTTCATTCATGAAACTGAGAGTGGCCTTAGATAGATCAGAGACTATATTTGCTAAGCTGGATGGATTCTGCTCAGAATTCTCTGTCTGTTGCTGAGAGGATGATGGAAAAGGCTTGCCATTGCTAAACCTGTTTCTTTCACCATTGTTATTATTAAAGCCTTGTTGAGGCTTTTGTTGATCCTTCCATAAGAAATTTGGATGATTTCTCCATGAGGGATTATAGGTGTTTCCATAGGCTTCACCCACGTAATTCACATCTACCATTGCAGGGTTCTCAGGATCATAAGCTTCTTCTTCAGAAGATGCTTCTTTAGTACTGTTGGATGCATTTTGCAATCCATTCAGACTCTGAGAAATCATATTGACTTGCTGAGTTAACATTTTGTTCTGAGTCAATATGGCATTCAGAGCATCAATTTCAAGAATTCCTTTCTTCTGAGGCGTCCCATTATTCACAAGATTCCTTTCAGAGGTGTACATAAACTGGTTATTTGCAACCATTTTAATGAGTTCCTGAGCTTCTGCAGGCATTTTCTTCAGGTGAATAGATCCACCTGCAGAATGGTCCAATGACATCTTAGACGATTCAGACAGACCATCATAGAATATATCCAGGATGGTCCATTCTGAGAGTATGTCAGAAGGACATTTTTTGGTCAGTTGCTTGTATCTTTCCCAAGCTTCATAGAGGGATTCACCTTTTTTCTGCCTAAAGGTTTGAACATCTACTCTAAGCTTGCTCAATGATGAGCGGATATTTTGTACGCTTTTTGGGGGTAATTTCATGTAGATTTTAGCATGTTTCAGTTAGTTTTTAGTAAAATAATATTAGTTTTTAGGCAAAAATCATATTTCTGGACTTTACTATGAGTGTGTGTATTTTTCTGTGATTTCAGGTATTTTCTGGCTGAAATTGAGGGAGTTGAGCAAAAATCTGACTTAGGCTGAAAAAGGACTGCTGATGCTGTTGGATCCTGACCTCCCTGCACTCGAAATGGATTTTCTGGAGCTACAGGAGTCCAATTGGCGCGCTCTCAACGGCGTTGGAAAGTAGACATCCAGGGCTTTCCAGCAATATATAATAGTCCATACTTTGCGCAAGGATAGACGACGTAACTTGGCGTTGAACGCCAAGTACATGCTGCTGTCTGGAGTTAAACGCCAGAAAAACGTCATGATCCGGAGTTGAACGCCCAAAACACGTCAAAACCTGGAGTTTGACGCCAAGAAAGGCCTCCACACGTGGAAAGCTTTAGTCTCAGCCCCAGCACACACCAAGTGGGCCCCAGAAGTGGATTTCTGCACCAATTATCTTAGTTTATTCACTTTCTGTAAACCTAGGTTACTAGTTTACTATTTAAACAACTTTTACAGACTTATCTTGTACCTCATGATATTTTCAGATCTGAATTACATACTTTGTGACGGCATGAGTCTCTAAACTCCATTGTTGGGGGTGAGGAGCTCTGCAGCGTCTCGATGATTTAATACAATTCCTTTGTTTTCCATTCAAACACGCTTGTTCTTATCTAAGATGTTTATTCGCGCCTAACTGTGGAGAAGGTGATGATCCGTGACACTCATCACCTTCCTCAACCCATGAACGTGTGCCTGACAACCACCTCCGTTCTACATCAGATTGAATGAATATCTCTTAGGTTCCCCAACAGAATCTTCGTGGTATAAGCCGGATTGATGGCGGCATTCATGAGAATCCGGAAAGTCTAAACCTTGTCTGTGGTATTCCGAGTAGGATTCCGGGATTGAATGACTGTGACGTGCTTCAAACTTTAACCTGCTGGGCGTTAGTGACAGACGCAAAAGAGGGATTCTATTCCAGTAGGAGCGGGAACCAACCGGTGATTGGCCGTACTGTGACAGAGTGCGTGCATAGCTTTCACTGCGAGGATGGGAAGTAGCCACTGACAACGGTGACACCCTACATAGAGCTTGCCATGGAAGGAACCTGCGTGTGAGAAAAGGATTTCAAGGAAGAGTTGAAGTCAGAGGACAAAGCATCTCCAAAACTCCAACATATTCCCCAGTACTGCAATTCAAAGTAACATTGTTCCCTCTTTTATTTTTATAATGAAATCTAGTAATTTCACTTTAATCCAAATAATCCTTGTTGACATCCTAACTAAGATTAATAAAATAACATTGATGCTTCAAACCAATAATCTCTGTGGATTCGACCCTTACTCACGTAAGGTATTACTTGGACGACCCAGTACACTTGCTGGTCAGTTGAACGAAGTTGATCTTGGACCATATTCTATTATCATATTCTATAAAGAGATACAATTTCGTCCACCAAGTTTTTGGCGCCGTTGCCGGGGATTATTGAGTTTGAACAATTAAAGGCTTATTTATTTCTTAGATTAGGAATATAGTATTGATGCTACAGAGTCATTAAATTTGAGTCTTTTATTCCCTTTTCAAAAATATTTTCGAAAATATTACTTTTTCCTTATTAACTGTTAGTTTTTCGTGAGTCTAGTGTCTTGTTCTAAGTTTGGTGTCAATTGCATCTTTTATATTTTTCTTTAAATTTTCGTGTTATTGTTCTTTGTTTTTCCTTAATCTTCAAGTTGTTCTTGTCTATTTTCTTGTTAGATCTTGAATTTTTCTTGTTTTGTGTCTTTTCTTGTTCCACTTTTGTTCTTTCTAAAGCATTAATTGGAATATTTAGAACAAGTGTTATATTTAATCCAATTGGGTTTACGCTTTGGAACCTTTTTCAAAAACAATTTTTCTCCATTTAATCTTGTGCCAAACTTTAAGTTTGGTGTTTTCTTGTTAATTTTTCTTTATTTTTCGAAAACTTGTGTTGATTTTCTAAAAATTTTAAGTTTGGTGTTCTTTCTTGTGTTCTTGGTGTTCTTGTGAATCTTCAAAGTGTTCTTGAGTTTTTCTTGTGTCTTGATCTTAAAATTTTTAAGTTTGGTGTTCCTTGGTGTTTTCCCTCCAAAAATTTTTGAAAAATAAGGAGCATTAGATCTAAAAATTTTAAGTCTTGTGTCTTTTGTGTGTTTTTCTCTTTCATCATAAAATTCAAAATTCAAAAAAAAAAATTTTTTTTTTCTAACAAATTTTAAAACTACTTTTTCGAAATTTTTTTTTTATATAAAATTCAAATTTCAATTTCAAATTTTTTCGAAAAATTTTTCACAAAATATTTTCAAAATTTTTTTTTATATATTCCATTTTTATTTATTCCACTACTAGAAAATAAATAATATCAACATATAAATTATCTCTTGTATTCCATTATGGAAGTAAGTATGAATGGACAAGACAATATGAATGAACAGTCCAAGAGGACTTTGGGGTCATATGCTAACCCCACTACTGCTTCATATGGGAGTAGTATTTGTATACCTTCCATTGGAGTTAGTAGCTTTGAGCTGAATCCTCAGCTCATTATCATGGTGCAGCAAAACTGCCAGTATTCGGTCTTCCACATGAAGAACCTACAGAGTTTCTGGCACAATTTCTGCAAATTGCTGATACAGTACATGATAAGAAAGTAGATCAGGATGTCTACAGACTGTTACTGTTTCCATTTGCTGTAAAAGATCAAGCTAAGAGGTGGTTAAATAACCAGCCTAAGAACAGCATAAAACATGGAAACAGCTGTCAGAAAAATTCCTGAATCACTATTTCCCTCCCAAACGGATGACACAGCTAAGGCTAAGCATCCAGGCTTCAAACAAGGAGATAATGAATCTCTTTATGATGCCTGGGAGAGATACAGAGAGTTGCTAAGAAAATGCCCCTCTGAAATGTTTTCAGAGTGGGTGCAATTAGACATCTTCTACTATGGGCTTACAAAAAAAGCTCAGATTTCTCTAGACCACTCAGCTGGTGGATCTATACATATGAGAAAAACAATTGAAGAGGCTCAAGAGCTTATTGATACAGTTGCCAGAAATCAACATCTGTACTTAAGCAATGAATCTTTCATGAAAGAAGAAACTAAAACAGTAACTGCAGAACTCAGTCCAGTGGATCAGGCTAATGAATTCAATCAGCAATTGGACTTTCTAACTCAACAGCTAGCCGAATTCAAGGAAATATTACAGGAAACAAGAATGGCTAACAGGAACATGGAAGTACAATTAAAGCAGACAAAAAAACAACTGTCAAGACAAATAACAGAAGAATGTCAAGCAGTTCAATTAAGAAGTGGGAAAACATTAAATACCTCACTTCAAAGCAGCAGGAAACCAAGAAATGAACAAGTGGATACTCAGAATCCTCCTAAAGACGGTCCGAGCCCAGAAAGGGACAAAGCTGGCGTTCAAACGCCAGTAACAAACAAGGAGGGGGCGTCTAACGCCACTCCAGCTCCCACCACTGGCATTCAAATACCAGTGGGGAATCAGTCACATACAAGTGCTGATAACAACCCTTCTAAAAAGGCTTCCCAACCCACTTCTGTAGGTAATAAACCTGCAGCAACTAAGGTTGAGGAATACAAAGCCAAAATGCCTTATCCTCAAAAACTCCGCCAAGCGGAACAGGATAAGCAATTTGCCCGCTTTGCAGACTACCTCAGGACTCTTGAAATAAAGATTCCGTTTGCAGAAGCACTTGAGCAAATACCCTCTTATGCTAAGTTCATGAAAGAGATCTTAAGTCATAAGAAGGATTGGAGGGAAACTGAAAAAGTTTACCTCACTGAAGAATGCAGTGCAGTCATTCTAAAAGCTTACCTGAGAAGCTTAAAGATCCTGGGAGCTTTATGATACCATGCACATTAGAGGACACTTGCACCAAGCAAGCTTTATGTGATCTTGGAGCAAGTATCAACCTAATGCCTGCATCTACTATTAGAAAGCTTGGTTTAACTGAAGAAATCAGACCAACCAGGATATGTCTTCAACTTGCTGATGGCTCCATTAAATACCCATCAGGCGTGATTGAGGACATGATAGTCAAGGTTGGGCCATTTGCCTTTCCTACTGACTTTGTGGTGCTGGAAATGGAGGAGCACAAGAATGCAACTCTCATTCTAGGAAGACCTTTCCTAGCAACTGGCCGAACCCTCATTGATGTCCAAAAAGGGGAAGTAACCTTGAGAGTCAATGAGGAAGAGTTCAAGCTGAATGTTGTTAAAGCCATGCAACATCCAGACACCCCAAATGATTGCATGAATGTTGATATAATTGACTCTCTGGTAAGAGAGGTCAATATGGCTGAGAGTCTCGAATCAGAGCTAGAGGAAATTAGACTCAATGCTTTCGAAAATGCAAAGATTTACAAAGAGAAAGCGAAAAGATGGCATGATAAGAAATTGTCATCCAGAGTCTTTGATCCGGGGCAAAAAGTTCCGCTATTCAATTCTAGGCTCAAATTATTCCCTGG
Source organism: Arachis stenosperma (assembly GCF_014773155.1). Taxonomy (NCBI): domain Eukaryota; kingdom Viridiplantae; phylum Streptophyta; class Magnoliopsida; order Fabales; family Fabaceae; genus Arachis; species Arachis stenosperma. The sequence goes on from NC_080382.1 coordinate 98,135,382, forward strand.
GGAATTAAAATCCCGGTGGAGAGGTCCATATGTCATTACAAACGTGTCACCATATGGATACATAGAGCTTCAGGATAATGACTCTAACAAAAAGTTCATTGTTAATGGACAAAGAGTCAAACATTATCTTGAAGGCAATTTTGAGCAAGAATGCTCAAAACTGAGACTTGATTAAAACTCAGTCCAGCTAAAAGACATTAAAGAAGCGCTTGCTGGGAGGCAACCCAGCCAATCACAAAATTTAATTTTATTCGTATTGATTTTCTTTACAGGTTTGAGTCCAAGTATCTTCAAAAGGTGAAATAGCAATTGGTTGAAGTCACAGAGTTACAGGGAAATTTGGAAGCTTACTGGCATGAAAAAGCCAGTAAGAAATACTTTGGGCGTTAAACACCCAAAAGAAGCACCCACTGGGCGTTCAACGCCAGTAAGGGTAGCCTTCTGGGCGTTAAACGCCAAGAAGAAGCATCTTCTGGGCGTTAAACGCCAGAAAGATGCACCTTCTGGGCGTTTAACGCCAATCTGCTAGCATTCTGGGCGTTTAGAAAAACGCCCAGTAAAGAAGGACCTCCTGGCGTTCAACGCCAGGAAGAAGCATCACATGGGCGTTGAACGCCCAGGAGAAGCAACATGTGGGCGTTAAACGGCCAAACCATGCACCATGTGGGCGTTTAACGCCAGGATGGTGGGAGGAGGTACAATTTCGTTTTTCTTTGCAATTTTTCAAAGTTTTTATGTTTCAATTCATGATTTCTTGCATAAACATATTTTAAATTATCACTTTCAATTCCAAAAAGTTTATCCTAATTTCTAAAATCCAATGATTAAAAATTTTTTTTAGATTTATCTTAACCCAAAAGAACAAATGGCTTTCCAATTCAATCCATCATCTTTTCAAATTTGTTTCCAACACATTTTTAACTCCTTTTAAAAATCCTTTTCAAAATTAAAATTCAATTCTATCTTTTAAATTTTGATTCATATCTTTTCTTTTTTTAAAATTATATCTTTTTCTAATCCAATTCTTTTTCAAATATTTTTAATTTCTTCTCATATCTTTTAACTCATCTTATCTTTATGTGAAAATGCCTTTCCTTCTTCTCCTCTCCTTTCCTTTCTTTTGCTTGAGGACAAGCAACCCTCTAAGTTTGGTGTGATTTGCCATGATCACTGAGCTAAAACTCATTAAGATCATGGCACCTAAGAGAACAGGAAGAGCAAGGATGTGAACTTAAGGGAGCTAAAGCGCCAAAGGATTAATCCATGAAAAAGCACCACATATTTTAAAAGGAGCACCTACTCCTCAAAACAACAGGTTGCTAAGTTCCAATTTTCTTTCCCTTTAATTTTCCTGCTTTAATTTAGTGATAGCATTTTTTTTAAATTCACCTTAGGAGATATTTAGTAGTAATTAGTTTATCTATTTTGATTTTATTTTCAATTAAGCTATAATTTATTTTTCTCATCATCATCAGGCATGAATAAAGTAGTAGATTTTTTTTAGAATAAAGAAGTAATCTATATTTATGAGTTCTTAGTAATAAAGACTATAATTATATGTGGTGGCAATACTTTCTGTTCTCTGAATGAATGCTTGAACAGTGCATAAATTGTACTTTGAATTTGATGAATATTGGCTCCTGAAAGGATGAGGAACACGAAAAATATTATTGATGATCTGAAAAATCATGAAATTGATTCTTGAAGCAAGAAAAAGCAGTAAAAAAAAAAAAAAAAAAAAACAAGCCATGAGCACTAGCTAAAAAAAAAAAAAAAAAAAAGGGATCCAAGGCTTTGAGCATCAATGGATAGGAGGGCCCAAGGAAATAAAATCCAGGCCTAAGCGGCTAAATCAAGCTGTCCCTAACCATGTGCTTGTGTCATGAAGGTCCAAGTGAAAAGCTTGAGACTGAGTGGTTAAAGTCGTGATCCAAAGCAAAAGAGTGTGCTTAAGAGCTCTGGACACCACTGACTGGGGACTCTAGCAAAGCTGAGTCACAATCTGAAAAGGTTCACCCAGTTATGTGTCTGTGGCATTTATGTATCCGGTGGTAATACTGGAAGACAAAGTGCTTAGGGCCACGGCCAAGACTCATAAATAGCTGTGTTCAAGAATCAACATACTACACTAGGAGAGTCAATAATACTATCTGAATTCTGAGTTCCTAAGGATGCCAATTATTCTGAAATTCTAAAGATACAGGGAGATGCCAAAACTGTTCAGAGACAAAAAGCTACAAGCCCCGCTCATCTAATAAGAATCTGAGCTTCATTTAAAACTCTAAAATATATATTACTTCTTAATTTCTGTTAGAACCTATTTTATTCATCTAGTTGCTTGAGGACAAGCAACAGTTTAAGTTTGGTGTTGTGATGAGCGGATATTTTGTACGCTTTTTGGGGGTAATTTCATGTAGATTTTAGCATGTTTCAGTTAGTTTTTAGTAAAATAATATTAGTTTTTAGGCAAAAATCATATTTCTGGACTTTACTATGAGTGTGTGTATTTTTCTGTGATTTCAGGTATTTTCTGGCTGAAATTGAGGGAGTTGAGCAAAATCTGACTTAGGCTGAAAAAGGACTGCTGATGCTGTTGGATCCTGACCTCCCTGCACTCGAAATGGATTTTCTGGAGCTACAGGAGTCCAATTGGCGCGCTCTCAACGGCGTTGGAAAGTAGACATCCAGGGCTTTCCAGCAATATATAATAGTCCATACTTTGCGCAAGGATAGACGACGTAACTTGGCGTTGAACGCCAAGTACATGCTGCTGTCTGGAGTTAAACGCCAGAAAAACGTCATGATCCGGAGTTGAACGCCCAAAACACGTCAAAACCTGGAGTTTGACGCCAAGAAAGGCCTCCACACGTGGAAAGCTTTAGTCTCAGCCCCAGCACACACCAAGTGGGCCCCAGAAGTGGATTTCTGCACCAATTATCTTAGTTTATTCACTTTCTGTAAACCTAGGTTACTAGTTTACTATTTAAACAACTTTTACAGACTTATCTTGTACCTCATGATATTTTCAGATCTGAATTACATACTTTGTGACGGCATGAGTCTCTAAACTCCATTGTTGGGGGTGAGGAGCTCTGCAGCGTCTCGATGATTTAATACAATTCCTTTGTTTTCCATTCAAACACGCTTGTTCTTATCTAAGATGTTTATTCGCGCCTAACTGTGGAGAAGGTGATGATCCGTGACACTCATCACCTTCCTCAACCCATGAACGTGTGCCTGACAACCACCTCCGTTCTACATCAGATTGAATGAATATCTCTTAGGTTCCCCAACAGAATCTTCGTGGTATAAGCCGGATTGATGGCGGCATTCATGAGAATCCGGAAAGTCTAAACCTTGTCTGTGGTATTCCGAGTAGGATTCCAGGATTAAATGACTGTGACGTGCTTCAAACTTTAACCTGCTGGGCGTTAGTGACAGACGCAAAAGAGAGATTCTATTCCAGTAGGAGCGGGAACCAACCGGTGATTGGCCGTACTGTGACAGAGTGCGTGCATAGCTTTCACTGCGAGGATGGGAAGTAGCCACTGACAACGGTGACACCCTACATAGAGCTTGCCATGGAAGGAACCTGCGTGTGAGAAAAGGATTTCAAGGAAGAGTTGAAGTCAGAGGACAAAGCATCTCCAAAACTCCAACATATTCCCCAGTACTGCAATTCAAAGTAACATTGTTCCCTCTTTTATTTTTATAATGAAATCTAGTAATTTCACTTTTAATCCAAATAATCCTTGTTGACATCCTAACTAAGATTAATAAAATAACATTGATTGCTTCAAACCAATAATCTCTGTGGATTCGACCCTTACTCACGTAAGGTATTACTTGGACGACCCAGTACACTTGCTGGTCAGTTGAACGAAGTTGATCTTGGACCATATTCTATTATCATATTCTATAAAGAGATACAATTTCGTCCACCACTCAACTTTTGAGGATGAAAGAATTTGGCTAAGAAAGCTGTGACCAACTTATCCCAAGAGTTCAGGCAATCTCTAGGTTGAGAGTCCAACCATATTCTAGCTCTGTCTCTTACAGCAAAAGGGAAAAGCATAAGCTTATAGACTTCGGGATTAACTTCATTGGTCTTAACAGTATCACAGATCTGCAAGAATTCAGTTAAGAACTGAAAAGGATCTTCTGATGGAAGTCCATAAAACTTGCAATTCTGTTGCATCAGAGAAACTAATTGAGGGTTAAGCTCAAAATTGTTTGCTCCAATGGCAGGGATTGAGATGCTTCTTCCATGGAAGTTGGAATTTGGTGCAGTGAAGTCACCAAACATCTTCCTTGCATTGTTATTGTTGTTGGGTTCGGTCATTACTTATTTTTCGAGATTTTCTGTAAGGTTTTCTCTGGATTGTTGTGCTTTAGCTTCTCTTAACTTCTTCTTCAGAGTCCTTTCAGGTTCAGGGTCAGCTTCAACAAGAATGTTCTTGTCTTTGCTCTTGCTCATATAAAAAAAGAAGAGAACAAAAAATAATAGGGATCCTCTTTGCCCAGATATAGAGGTTCCTTTATGTGAGTAGAAGAGAAAAAGTATAAGAATGAAGAAGGAAGAAGAAGAATTCGAACACAGAGAGGGAGAGAGGGTTCGAATTATAAGAAGAAGAGAAGAGGGTTAGTGATTAAATAAATAAATAGAAGAAGATGAGAGCGAGAGTTTTCGAAAATAATTAAAAGAAAAATGGAAAATATTTTTGTTTTTATTTTAAAATTTTGTTAGAATTTAAAAATTAAGAGAAGAAGTAAAATTAAAATTAAAATTTGAAACAATTAATTAACTAAGAGAATTTTGAAAAAGGGTGAGGAGTTTTCGAAAATTAGAGAGAGAAAATTAGTTAAGTGGTTTTTTAAAAAGATTTTGAAATTAATTTTTGAAAAAATAAGAAGTTAGAAAAAGATATTTTGAAATTAAAATTTGAAGAAGATATGATTTGAAAAAGATATGTTTGAAAAGATTTAATTTTTAAAATCAGAATTAATGACTTGACTCACAAGAAATCAACAGATATGATTCTAAAATTTAAAGTTTGAATCTTTCTTAACAAGAAAGTAACAAACTTGAAATTTTTGAATCAAAACATTAATTGTTAGTATTAATTTTGAAAAATATGAGGTAAAAATAGGAAAAAAGATTTTGAAAAGTTTTGAAAAAGGTTTTTGAAAATTTTCGAAAAACAAAGGAAAAAATGAAAAAGATTTGATTTTGAAAAAGATTTTGAAAAGATAAATTTTTGAAATTGAAATCTTGACTTGACTAACAAGAAACAACTTATTTTAAAAAATTTTGACTAAGTCAACCCAAAGATTTCGAAATTTATGAGTGAAATAAGGAAAAGATATTTTTTTATTTTTTTATTTGAATTTTTAATGAGGAGAGAGAAAAATACAAAAATTACTCAAAACATAAAAATTTAAGATCAAAACAAAGAAAATATGCAAGAACACTTTGAATGTCAAGATAAACACCAAGAACACTTAAGATCATGATGAACATCAAGAACTTATTTTTGAAAAATTTTTAAGGAAGAAAACACATGCAAGACACCAAACTTAGAAATTTTTAATGCTTAGACACTAACAAACTAAAAATGCATATGAAAAACAACAAAAGACACAAACAAGAAAATATGAAGATCAAACAAGGAGACTCATTAAGAACAACTTGAAGATCATGAAGAATGCAATGCATGAATTTTTGAAAAATTTTTTAGAAAAATTAAAAATATGCAATTGACACCAAACTTAAAATATGACTCTAGGCTCAAACAAGAAACACAAAATTTTTTGTTTTTATGATTTTAAAATTTTTTTTTTGAATTTTTCAAAATTATTTTGGAAAAAGAAAATAAGAAACTCAAAATTTTTAATAAGAATTCCATGAATCATGCAATGTTAGTCTAAAGCTTCAGTCTAAAAAGATTAGACATGGCTAGCCAAGCTTCAGCAAGATATTACATACAACAGCCAAATTGATGGGAATCAACTAGCTCTTGTGATAACAAAAGCATCATCTGAAACTCTAGAATTCATTCTTAAAAATTCTGAAAAACAAAATAAAAAGAAAAATACCTAATCTAAGCAACAAGATGAACCGTCAGTTGTCCAAACTCGAACAATCCCCGGCAACGGCGCCAAAAACTTGGTGCACGAAATTGTTATCCCTTGGCATGGCTCCAAAAACTTGGTGCACAATACCATGATTTACACGTCTCTTCACAACTTTGCACAGCTGACCAACAAGTGCACTGGGTCGTCCAAGTAATACCTTACGTGAGTAAGGGTCGATCCCACGGAGATTGTCGGCTTGAAGTAAGCTATGGTCATCTCATAAATCTCAGTCAGGCAGATTTAAATGGTTATGGATTTTTTTATAATTAAAAGATAAATAAACATAAAATAAAGATAGAGGTACTTATGTAATTCATTGGTGGGAATTTCAGATAAGCGTATGGAGATGTGTTATTCCTTCTAAATCTCTGCTTTCCTACTATCTTCATTCAATCATTCATACTCCTTTCCATGGCAAGCTGTATGCTAGGGATCACTGTTGTCAATGGCTACCTCCCGTCCTCTCAGTGAAAATGGTCCTCTACAGTTTTTGTACGGCTAATCAACTGTCGAATTTCTCGTCTCGGATGAAAAATACCAGGCACAGATACCGCATGGCTAATCAGTTGTTGGTTCTCACTTGTGTTGGAATAGGATCCAGTGATTCTTTTGTGTCTGTCACTACGTCCAACAGTCATGTGTTTGAAGCTCATCACAGTCATCCTTTCCCAGATCCTACTCGGAATACCACAGACAAGGTTTAGACTTTTCGGATCTCAAGAATGCTGCCAATTGATTCTAGCTTATACCACGAAGGTTCTAATCTCAGATTCAGATACCCCATTGTCAGATGTGAAATAATATGAATCGTTGATTAGACACATAAGAGATATGCATTCAAGCTTGTTTTCATGTAGAACGGAAGTGTTTGTCAGGCACGCGTTCATAAGTGAGAATGGTGATGAGTGTCACATAATCATCACATTCATCATGTTCTTGTGTGCGAACGAATATCTTAGAATAAGAATAAGCTTGAATCGAATAGAAGAACAACAGTACTTTGCATTAATACTCGAGGAACAGCAGAGCTCCACACCTTAATCTATGAGGTATAGAAACTCCACTGTTGAAAATACACAAGTGAAAATAGTCTAGGCATGGCCGAGTGGCCAGCCTCCAAGTCTAAGGAAAAATGTTCCAAAGATGATCTAAGGATAATTCAAAGATGTAAATACAATAGTAAAAGATCCTATTTATACTAGACTTGTTACTAGGGTTTACAGAAATAAGTAAATGATGCAAAAATTCACTTCTGGGCCCACTTGGTGTGTGTTTGGGCTGAGCATTAAAGCTTTCACGTGTAGAGACTTTTCTTGGAGTTAAACGCTAGCTTTTATTCCAGTTTGGACGTTTAACTTCAGCTTATATCCTGTTTCTGGTGTTTAACGCCAGAATAAGGCAGGAAGTTGTCGTTTGAACGCCAATTTGCGTCATCAAAACTCAGGCAAAGTATGGACTATTATATATTACTGGAAAGCCCAGGATGTCTACTTTTTAATGTAACTAAGAACGCACTAATTCGGTTTCTTTAGCTCCAGAAAATATATTTTGAGTGTAGGGAGGTCAGAATCCAACAGCATCTACAGTCCTTTTTCAGCTTCTGAATCAGATTTTTGCTCAGGTCCCTCAATTTCAACCAGAAAATACCTGAAATCACAGAAAAATACACAAACTCATAGTAAAATCCATAAATGTAAATTTTGCTTAAAAATTAATAAAAATATACTAAAAAGTAGCTAGATCCTACTAAAAATACCTAAAAACAATGCCAAAAAGCGTATAAATTATCCGCTCATCAGCTTCTCAACCGAAAAAAGAAGAGTAAAACTAGGAATGTTCTTGCACTTATTTTGCTGAATTTTTTGGATGAAGGATAAGAAAAGAGTGAAGAGATGAACTAGAAAGATTGATTCTTGAGGAAATGGAAAAGTGCTCCTTGAACTAGTGATGTAGAATTTGTATGAAATAAAGCTAACTCACGCTCTTTTCCTCACTAAGGATTTGTTTGGATGGGAAGATGGAAATAGAAAGGAAGAAAATAGAAAGGAAAGGAAAGAAAAGAAAGAATTTGAATATATTTTTGTTTTCTCTTGAGTTGTTTGGATGAAAGAAAAATGGAAAGAAAGAAAAGAAGAATAATTTCCTTTGTTTAGTTAGAAAGAAAATTAAGGAGAAAGAAGAATAAATTAGTAGTAAATGACATTTTTGTCCTTGTATTATAAAAAGGATATTTTATGAATATGAATTTATTATTTAATTTAAAATAATTAAAATAAAATAAAATAAAATAAAATATATTAATACAATTAATAATTTAAAGATAGATCATGAATCATAGTTTTTTATGTTAAATAAGTTTGAATCATACGAAATAAAATCATACATCACATAAAATATCACTTCATGCAACTTAAGACAAAATATAATGCATTGTTTAAATTATTAAAAAAATAACAACGCCAGTTCGATTCATGCAAAGCATGATGGATAGCTAATACAAATTCTATTGAATTCTCTTCATACACATCAAAGGTAAAAAAGAAATTCTAAAACATGTGCTTGCTCTTTTAATAGTATATATATTTTGAAAGATTTGAAGTTTCATATATTTTATAGGTAACTCTTATAAATTTATTATCTTCAACAAAAAAATTATATGTTTTAAATTCCAAGCACAATACTAATCTATTATCTAGTTAATATATCAACAACACAAATTTATCAACACTAAATAATTTGCATACCACCTTTGGAATTATAACACTCTCATTATAATCAACCACATAAATTCTTGTAGTTCTCAAGGGTCTATTAATCAAAGAGCAACTACAACAACACCAATATGATAATATGCAATTTTTTATGCATTAAATATATATTTCAGTCAATATTCAAGATATATAACTATATATTCAAAATGCATAAGCATATACCAACTGTAAGCTTCTTTTAAGACTCTGATAAGTATATTAATTACAAAATATAGAGGCTTTACTAAGATTATATAACAGTAGATCCTAAAATCATAAACATGCATAAAATATATTTTACTATTACTAACTGTGTTCCTCTTAAATTGCACCAGCTTCCTTCATTAAGTCGTATAATGCACAGTGGCGATCTTCAAAGGGAACACCAAAAATTCTCATTTTACTCTTTCATCTCTACAGAAAAAATGATAGCAACTCCAAAAGATCTCTTTGACAACACCCAATTTCTTTAACTCGTTATACACATCATTTTTAGAGTAAACTCGAGCCCTACTTTGTTCTAAGAATGTAATTCCTCTCTCAACAGCTTGAGCTTGGATCTTAGCAACTTGAATTTGCCTTTTAGCAGTTAACGCTTGCTTCGTAGCAATATCAAGTGATTTATCATAGTAATTATTCCCATCCTTCAACATATCTGTCAATCCTTAAATACCTTTATTCATTCGTTCCATATCAGCTTCAAATAAACCACTCATTAGTGCTTTACGCTTAGAACCTCTATGATTCCCTTGTGTTCCATTAGATTGGTTTGAGTTACCTAAATCAGCACATTCCTCTGCAACAAAGCTAGTTGAATGAGTAGTGGGTTGCCAATCATTCCACTCACAGTCAAACCCCTGATATTCACCATCATTCAAATTAATTGTTTTCTTCATCTTAGCCATACTTTTATTTCTTTCTTTGGCACTTCCAGCAATATTTTCAGTTGCTCTGTGTTGACTGTATATAAAATATAATTTATCATAATGTTTGATGGGAGTTCACATCCATTTTTTTGCATCTGGTCTTACCTATATAAAAAGATAGATGCATATATGTTAATTTAATTATACGGTTTTCTTTCCTTAAGTTGTGAGTAGTTTCATAAATAAATATATACAAAGCAATAGCTTTATGAAAATCTAGTCCTCGCATATTAGTTATTTGTATAAATTTTTAGATGAAGGAAGCATATATTGTGTGTAAATATGACTCTTGTGAAGAATTCTAATCATTTAGAATCACAGGGCAAAATAATTTCATATTGCAACTTATCATGCGCAAAGGAATCTATAAGCTTTAGTAGCAACTTATCATGATATTAATTACCTTAATTAAATCCGCCCAAACTTCAGTTTCAGCGGTAAAGAGTTTAGTATCTGGGTTCCATGAAAATCCACTTAAGTTATGAAAGAGATCATAGCAAACTCCAAAGTAATCCTTTAAAGTCTTCAGTTTATTCTTAAGATTATCTTTACGAAGATGGTTCCTGAATAAAGCTTTTAGAGTTGCAAGAACGTTGTTATATGCAGTTGTTGTAAAAATACCGTCAACTCTGTTTTCTTTGCTACATTCCTCAATCAAAGCATCAAGAAAAGCTGCATCCATTTCTTCAGTCGGTCTTAAATTGTCTTTGCCTGATGTGTCACCTTGAGATGCCATCTTCTTTGCCATTCGGTCTTAACCTGAAAATTTAAGAACTAAATTATAAAAACAATCTTCTATAAAATAACACCAATGGAATAATAATATAAAAAGTGTTAATAATGAATTCATCAATTAACCAAGAATATTACCTTTAGAAGTAAGACCTATAATACAAGTAATTTAATTAATTTTAGAAAATGATTATCATCATAAGTGAATGTTTCAACTACACACTTCATACGTAGTAATATCATGCTTTTCACAATACTCATGGGTATTACACCTTTCAAAATATTAGTTTGACACATAATAGTCATAACATTCACATGATATTCATACATTACATTTACTTTTCTTCACAAAATTTCATTCCCCTTCATAAGGATGAAGGTTCAAATAAGTCTCATCTTTCCATTTGATAGTTAGCCCACATTTGAGCCACTATGTTATTCCTAAGCGCTGCACCTCGCATGTAATCTTCATTTACTTCTTCTCTTTCCTCATTAGTGGCTTTTGGATTATTATTTTGTAATTCTTGATTGACTTGAGAAATTAAGTGTTGGTCAGGATCTACACCCATAAAAAAGTTGTGGAGTATAATGCATGCTAAGGACAATGTCAACCATAACCTCTACATCATAATATGGTTCTGTACCACCTGCTATAATTGCAAATCTTTTTTTCAAAACTCCAAAGGATGGTTCGATCACATTTCGTAACGAAGAATGACGGAGGTTAAATAATTCATATGCATTTTCAGGTTCACGTCCAGCAAAACTCCTTTAAATGGTATCTTACGCCTCGATATGGAGTTATTAGAGCATGTTTAAGCATGAATCCAGCATTCCCAAGATAAAACTTTCCTAAAAAAATTCATATAGAAATACTATACTTTAGATATCACCACTTTATTTAAACATGTCAAAGTTTTTTCAATAGATAAACCTCTTGGAATTTTGAGCCTATCATCCCTTGATAGTGCACTTTTAAGAACTTTAGAGTCAGATGCGGTGCTTTCCTATCCTGCTAAAGCATATGTGAATCTCATATCAAAGCCACACGCAGCAAGTACATTCTGAGTTGGCCATTCTTTTCTACCACAAAATCTAGGTTGATCAGCTATTGGAACCTTGACTCTGACATGTGTTCCATCAATGGCTCCGATATAGTCCTACATATATAACTTAATTAAAAAGAAAAATTGTGTTCTGTATACTAATTATGATTGTCTACTTCAATGAACAACTAATCATACCTTAAAATATGGATAAAATATATTGCTATGAAGAATCTATGAGGGAATGGTTGTTCCGGAAGGTTGCTGAAGAAACTCTTCTTCAAATGAGATTACAGCTCTTAGAACAGCATGAAATTACGACTGATTGTCTCTCTAGACCAGTGGAAGAAAATTGAAATGGTTCTATTTTTAACATTATGAGCTATAATGTATAAGAATCTAGCTACTTGCTCCTCAACTGTGACATGTATAGTATCTTTCATGTAAACCCCAATAAATTAGTAGATAATTAGTCAATAAATTAGTTTTTAATAAGGAAGATTAGAAATGCGAATATTATATCAAATTATGATAGAGCTCATTAAAACGAGAATTTTGACACTAATTTCGAAGAAAACAATCCAAGATTGGACCGAACAGGCTGGACCGGTTGAACCGGGCCCAAACCGAGCCCGTAGACCCAACCAACCCAGCACGTTTAAGTGAATTACGGTTTCTTCCTCCCCATTTCAGCAAATGATACGCTGAAGCCATATCAGGGGAGAGAAGAGAAAACCTTCCTAACCTTACATTACTTTTCGACGCACGTAACTTCTCTATCTGAGTTTCGATCACTGCACCATTTGCGGCCATGCATTCACCGCGTCGAGCTCTACGTTTCTACCGGAACAATTTCATTGGTAACTTGTTTAATCACTCCCAGCCCTCTTTTCCCCCAATTTTCGAATTTTTAATGGTAAGTTTGAATTTCTTTGATTTCTAAAGTTTTAGGATCCAATTAGCTTGAGGAAAACGTTCACTCTTGCTTATGTGAAGCTTGGTTAAGGTGAGGATACGATAATTTTATTTTAATTTCATTGAATTTGAGCTTTGAGTATTAAATTGGATATATATGTGTTATAAATGTGTATTAGGTTGTGAATAAATAATTGGATCTTGAAATTGTGAATACTGGAACTTGGAGGAAGAGGATTAGTTGAGGTTTTGAGGGCTGTGTTCTTTTAGGAAAATTGTCTTGGAATAATACTTGGGAATTGGCTAAAGTATGGTTTAGGTTTCTTGCATTTAATATACAATGTTCTGTGAAAACTTAGGCTAGATGGCCATAGGATAAGTTGGATTGCATGTGTATATTTAATACTTAGTATCCTATTGATGAACATGGTTGGTTTGGTGCTTGTTGATTAACTGATGATTTGGTGAATTATTGATTTGAGGTATAACTATTGTGGAGGTTATTGTGATAATGAGGTATTTTGTGTTAAAAGCCTAGGATTTGTGAACTATGATTCTTAGTTAAATTTTAGTTGTTGGATTTGAATATTGTATGAGTATAATTGTTGATCTGAGGTGGATTTATTGTGGTAATTGTTTTGATGATGAAGAAGGGTATGTTGAATTGAAAAGAATGCAGGTTTGGACCCGAAAAGGGTGGCAAAGTCCGAGTTTTAGAGGAGATGCTGCCGAAATTTTATAAAAATTAGAGATTTTGTTTATATGAATATTTAAAAAGATTTATATTCAAAGGTTATATGGTTTGATTTTGAGTTATTAAGAAAATGAGCATGTTTTAAGTTTGATTCATTTAGAAAAGAATGAATTAAGTTTTGAATTAGAACTATTGATGGACGGAATGGGAGGTGTGATAATGAAGGATAAGGATTGAATACGTTTGATGTATGATGATGAATGAGATGCAATTGAGAATGGTGTGGATATTGATGAATTATAATTGAATTATTTATATGGCTTATGAATTTAAATAATCTGAGATACGAGATTCCCTGGATAAAGTGTCGTGGCTTGCCACCACGTGTACCAAGTAGAAAACTCGATACTCTGTTGACCCTACGACGTAAGTGTGACCGAGCACTATTTAAATTCTCGGGAATGTTACCCCCATTGAGCAATATTGATTATTTGAGATAAATCTATGCATAGACTCTTGAGAATGCACGTTGGGGGACAGTCTAAGTACAATTCAGACTTGTCGGGTTGGCTGGATAACCGACAGATGAGCCTCATCAGCCATAGGACAGGCATGCATCATATGCATATTACTTGAACTACTTGCTTGTGCTTTAATTGGGTGTGCCTAAATGTACTTGTCATGTTAAAAGTATATTTGTTAACTGCAGTATTTGTAACCTTCTTGTGCTTGCCTTTATCTGTTTAAATGTGTGTGAAATGCATGATGGTGTTGGAGGTATGGAGGAATGGCAGTATAAGACTTAGATGTAAGATTAAGCTAAATTAGGTTTAGGTACTCTTAGAAAGCCACCTTTTATGGCTTCTATTTAATACTTTAAGCTCTATAATCTAAGTGTCGGCATTCTAGGATTGCCTCTGGCATTCCCAGGACCTTATATATTATGTGTGTGGCACCTTTACAATACTGAGAACCTCTGGTTCTCATTCCATACTATGTTGTGGTTTTTTATATGCAGGTCGAGAGGAATCTCGTTAGGCTTCTGGACTCTTGAAGCGGAGTAGTTACTGGGTTATTTTGTTATGCTATGATGTATATATATGTACTTAGCTTTCTCTCCACATAACTCATTCCTTTTGATCCTCCTAGAGGTGTATGGAGAGGCAGGATTTTGTTTATGTACATTTAGGTTTTGGATATGTATATATATGTATATATGTGTGTATATTCTTCGGCCAGTCTTGACTTTGCAGGTTGAGTCAGGAGCTCGTTATTTTGTATATTTGACTCTATGTTCCTATTTTGGGTTACTTTACACTTGGCAGCTGTAGCTTTCTTAGCACGCGAGTTAACTCATTTCTCAAGCGTTGCTCTTTTATTTTGCAATTTTTATTTTCTCTATTCTTCAAGGCTCCTAGCATATTATAATTCTTCTTCTGATATTATATATATACATTTTATTTTAGAGATCGTAATACCACACCACCTCTGTTTTACAACCTAAGCATAAAGCTCTGTGTGGTAGGGTGTTACATTTCACATGACCGGTGGTGCACGAAATTGTGATCATCAACAATGGTGCTAAAAACTTGGTAGCGCTCTCAAACATGAATCACACTTAGTCATAACTCCGTACAACTAACCAGCAAGTGCATTGGGTCATCCAAGTAATACCTTACGTGAGTAAGGGTCGATCCCACGGAGATTGTTGGTATGAAGCAAGCTATGGTCATCTTGTAAATCTCAGTTAGGCGGATAATAATTGATAGTGGTTTTCGAAAAAAATAAAGAGATACTTAATTAAATAATAAAGGATAGAAATACTTATGTAAATTCATTAGTGGGAATTTCGGATAAGTGTATGGAGGTGCTGTGTTCCTTTCGAATCTCTGCTTTCCTACTACTTTTGTCCAATCTTTGTCACTCCTTTCTATGGCAAGCTGTATGTAGGGCATCACTGTTGTCAATGGCTACATCCCATCCTCTCAGTGAAAATGGTCCAAATGCTCTGCCACAGCACGGCTAATCATCTGTCGGTTCTCGATCATGTTGGAATAGAATCCCTTGATTCTTTTGCGTTTGTCATCACGCCCAGCAATCGCGAGTTTGAAGCTCGTCACAGTCATTCAATCCCGAAATCCTACTCGGAATACCACAGACAAGGTTAGACTTTCCGGATTCCCATGAATGCCGCCATCAATTCTAGCTTATACCACGAAGATTCTGATTAAGGAATCCAAGAGATATGCGCTCGGTCTAAGGTAGAACGGAAGTGGTTGTCAGTCATGCGCGTTCATAGGTGAGAATGATGATGAGTGTCACGGATCATCATATTCATCATGTTGAAGTGCAACGAATATCTTAGAATAAGAATAAGGCGAATTGAATAGAAAATAGTAGTGATTGCATTGAAACTTGAGGTACAGCAGAGCTCTACACCCTTAATCTATGATGTGTAAAAACTCCACCGTTGAAAATACATAAGTGATGAAGGTCCAGGCATGGCCGAATGGCCAGCCCCCAATGTCTAAGATCGCATAAACTGATCAAAGATGTCTAATACAATAGAAAACTATCCTATTTATACTAGACTAGCTACTAGAGTTTACAGAAGTAAGTAATTGATGCATAAATCCACTTCCGGAGCCCACTTGGTGTATGTTTGGGCTGAGCTTGATCTATCCACGAGCTGAGGCTTCTCTTGGAGTTGAACGCCAAGTTGTAACGTGTTTTGGGCGTTCAACTCTGGTTCGTGACGTGTTTTTGGCGTTTGACTCCAGAATGCAGCATAGAACTGGCGTTGAGCGCCAGTTTACGTCATCTAATTACGAATAAAGTATGAACTATTATATATTGATGAAAATCTCTGGATGTCTAATTTCCAACGCCATTGAGAGCGCGCCATTTGGAGTTCTGTAGCTCCAGAAAATCTATTTCGAGTGCAAGGAGGTCAGATTCCAACAGCATCAACAGTCCTTTGTCAACCTTCTATCAGAGTTTTGCTCAGGTCCCTCAATTTCAGCCAGAAAATACCTGAAATCAAAGAAAAACACACAAACTCATAGTAAAGTCCAGAAATGTGAATTTATCATAAAAACTAATGAAAACATCCCTAAAAGTAACTAGATCATACTAAAAACTACTTAAAAACAAAGCCAAAAAGTGTATAAATTATCCGCTCATCACAACACCAAACTTAAATTGTTGCTTGTCCCCAAGCAACTGAAAATCAAATAGGATAAAAATAAGAGAATATACTATAAATTCCAAAATATCAATGAATATTAATTCTAATTAGATGAGCGGGACTTGTAGCTTTTTGCTTCTGAACAGTTTTGGCATCTCACTTCATCCTTTGAAGTTTAGAATGATTGGCTTCTCTTGGAACTCAGAGTTCAGATAGTGTTAATTGATTCTCCTAGTTAAGTATGTTGAGTCTTGAACACATCTACTTATGAGTCTTAGCCGTGGCCCTAAGCACTTTGTTTTCCAGTATTACCACCGGATACACAAATGCCACAGACACATAACTGGGTGAACCTTTTCAGATTGTGACTCAGCTTTGCTAGAGTCCCCAGTTAGAGGTGTCCAGAGCTCTTAAGCACACTCTTTTTGCTTTGGATCATGACTTTAACCACTCAGTCTCAAGCTTTTCACTTGGACCTTCATGACACAAGCACATGGTTAGGGACAGCTTGATTTAGCCGCTTAGGCCTGGATTTATTTGCTTGGGCCCTCCTATCCATTGATGCTCAAAGCCTTGGATCCTTTTTACCCTTGCCTTTTGGTTTTAAGGGCTATTGGCTTTTTCTGCTTGCTTTTTCTTTTTCTTTCTATATATATATTTTTTTTCTTTTCGCCACCTTTTTTTTTCGCAAGCCTTTTGCTTTTTCACTGCTTTTTCTTGCTTCAAGAATCAATTTTATGATTTTTCATATCATCAATAACATTTCTCTTATTCATCATTCTTTCAAGAGCCAATAATTTTAACATTCATAAACAACAAGATAAAAAATATGCACTGTTCAAGCATTCATTCAGAGAACAAAAAGTATTGTCACCACATCAATATAATTAAACTAAATTCAAGGATAAATTCGAAATTCATGTACTTCTTGTTCTTTTGAATTAGAAACATTTTTCATTTAAGAAAGGTGAAGGATTAATGGAATTATTCATAGCTTTAAGACATAGTTACTAATTACTAATGATCATGAAGTAGAGACACAAAACATAGATAAACATATAACATAAAAACCGAAAAGCAGAGAAAATAAGAACAAGGAATGAGTCAACCTTAGTGAGGGTGGCGCCTTCTTGAAGGACCAATGGTGCTCTTTGAGCTCCTCTATGTTTCTTCCTTGCTTTTGTTGCATGATCCCTAGTGATTTTGGTACTCCTATCCTTAGTTGCTCCCAATAATTGTGTGGAGGAAAATTTATCCCCTGAGGTATCTCAGAGATCTCTTGATTTGCAGTCAAATATTCTACCACTAAGCTATAGACCCTTTAGATGAATCTCTCCATCTCCTATGACTCGGAGGTGGAAGCTTTTGTCTTCCCTTTCCTCTTTCTAGAGGTTTCTCTGGCTTTAGGTGCCATCAATGGTTATGAAAAAACAAAAAGCTATGCTTTTACCACACCAAACTTAAAATGTTGCTCGCCCTCGAGCAAAAGAAGAAAGAATGGAAGAAGATATGGAGGAGAGGGAGAGATGTGTATGTTTCGGCCATATAGGTGGGATTGGGTGGGAAAGAGATGGATGGATGTGAGTGGTGAAGGGGTGATGGGGAAGAGAGATTGAGGTGATTGGTGAAGAAGAGAGAAGGTGAGTTGAGGTGGGTGGAGATCCTGTGGGGTGTCAAGGATTTACATCCTTGCACCCATTAGGCATGTATAATGCCATAGCATATAATTCTGGCATTTAAACGCCGAAGTGATGCTCATTTTGGGCGTTCAACGCCCAATTGCAGCATGTTTCTGGCGTTGAACGCCAGTTCCATGCTTCTTCCTGGCGTTCAGCGCCAGCTTTCCTCAGGGCATATTCCTGGCGTTCAAACGCCAGGATGTTACTTGTTTCTGGCGTTCAACACCAAATCCATGCTCTGTTCTGGCGATGAACGCCAGCCAGATGCTCCTTACTAGCGTTTAAACGCCAGTAAGTCCTTCCTCCAGGGTGTGATTTTTCTTCTGCTGTTTTTGATTCTGTTTTTAATTTTTGTATTTTTTTCGTGACTCTACATGATCATGAACCTAATAAAACATAAAATAACAATAAAATAAAAAATAAAATTAGATAAATAAAAATTGAGTTGCCTCCCAATAAGTGCTTCTTTAATGTCACTAGCTTGACAATGGCTCTCATAGAGCCTCACAGATGTTTAGAGCATGACGAGGGCTTCCCAACACCAAACTTAGAGTTTGAATGTGGGGGCTTCTCAACACCAAACTTAGAGTTTGGTTGTGGCCTCCCAACACCAAACTTAGAGTTTGATTGTAGGGGCTTTGTTTGACTCTGTATTGAGAGAATCTTACTGTGCCTCTTTTCCATGTTTACAGAAGAACACCCTTGGGTCTTAAACACAAGGTAGTCCCCATTCAATTGAAGGAATAGCTCTCCTCTGTCAACATCAATCACAGCTCCTGCTGTGGCTAGGAAAAGTCTTCCAAGGATGATGCATTCATCATCCTCCTTCCTAGTATCTAAGATTATGAAATCAGCAGGGATGTAAAGGCCTTCCACCTTCACAAAGTTGTGATCATCAACAATGGTGCTAAAAAATTGGTAACGCTCTCAAATGTGAATCACACTTAGTCACAACTCCGCACAACTAATCAGCAAGTGCACTGGGTCGTCCAAGTAATACCTTACATGAGTAAGGGTCGATCCCACGGAGATTGTTGGTATGAAGCAAGCTATGGTCATCTTGTAATTCTCAGTTAGGCAGATAATAATTGATAGTGGTTTTCGGAAAATATAAAGAGATACTTAATTAAATAATAAAAGATAGAAATATTTATGTAAATTCATCAGTGGGAATTTCAAATAAGTGTATGGAGGTGCTGTGTTCTTTCCGAATCTCTGCTTTCCTACTGCTTTTGTCCAATCTTTGTCACTTCTTTCTATGGCAAGCTGTATGTAGGGCATCACCATTGTCAATGGCTACATCCCATCCTCTCAGTGAAAATGGTCCAAATGCTCTGTCACAGCACGGCTAATCATCTGTCGGTTCTCGATCATGTTGGAATAGAATCCCTTGATTCTTTTGCGTTTGTCATCACGCCCAGCAATCGCGAGTTTGAAGCTCGTCACAGTCATTCAATCCCAAAATCCTACTCGGAATACCACAGACAAGGTTAGACTTTCCGGATTCCCATGAATGCCGCCATCAATTCTAGTTTATACCACGAAGATTCTGATTAAGAAATCCAAGAGATATGCGCCCGGTCTAAGGTAGAACAAAAGTGGTTGTCAGTCACACGCGTTCATAGGTGAGAATGATGATGAGTGTCACAGATCATCACATTCATCATGTTGAAGTGCAACGAATATCTTAGAATAAGAATAAGGCGAATTGAATAGATAATAGTAGTGATTGGATTGAAACTTGAGGTACAGCAGAGCTCCATACCCTTAATCTATGGTGTGTAGAAACTCCACCGTTGAAAATACATAAGTGATGAAGGTCCAGGCATGGCCGAATGGCCATCCCCCAATGTTAAGATCGCATAAATTGATCAAAGATGTCTAATACAATAGTAAACTATCCTATTTATACTAGACTAGCTACTAGGGTTTACAGAAGTAAGTAATTGATGCATAAATCTACTTCCGGGGCCCACTTGGTGTATGTTTTGGCTGAGCTTGATCTATCCACGAGCTGAGGCTTCTCTTGGAGTTGAACGCCAAGTTGTAACGTGTTTTGGGCGTTCAATTCTGGTTCGTGACGTGTTTCTGGCGTTTGACTCCAGAATGCAGCATGGATCTGGCGTTGAGCGCCAGTTTATGTCATCTAATCACGAATAAAGTATAGACTATTATATATTGCTGGAAAGCTCTGGATGTCTACTTTCTAACGCCGTTGAGATCGCGCTATTTGAAGTTCTGTGGCTCCAGAAAATCCATTTCGAGTGCAAAGAGGTCAGATTCCAACAGCATCAGCAGTCCTTTGTCAGCCTTCTATCAGAGTTTTGCTCAGGTCCCTCAATTTCAGCCAGAAAATACCTAAAATCACATAAAAACACAAAAACTCATAGTAAAGTCCAGAAATGTGAATTTAGCATAAAAACTAATGAAAACATCCCTAAAAGTAACTAGATCATACTAAAAACTACCTAAAAACAAAGCCAAAAAGCGTATAAATTATCCGCTCATCAACCGGTTGCCTTTAATTTTGCACATAACTCTAGAAAGGCATGTGGGCCCATTCGTAAAATATCACGACACATATTAGTTTCACGCAACTGTTGTAACAGAGTGGCTCGAATCTCTTCTCTCCCAATAATGTGATCTCTTATGGGTTTCTCAACTTTCTTGGCCATCACCTTCAGTAAATATAACATTTGGACAGTATAACACAGCATTGTTATTGTACAAAGTTTCTTATCCCTCTTCTAATTTTCTTTGAGAATAGTTAATAAATGTTCTTGACTCTCAACAGTATATAAGTCCCTGATTTCCTATGAAAACAGCTAATCTATGCTCTTGATTTTCAACCGTAATAGGATTGCATATTTGGAATAACGGAAAATCATCAAAGAAAATGTTTTCCATGTCGTGCTTACAGTTAAAATTATGCAGTAAAACAACTTCCAATCTTCATCATCAACGTATATTACATGGAAACTACAAAAATAATTAAACCATGTTTAAAGCAAACAGTGAATGAAAAGTAATTTTTTTCTATATTTAATGAATTTTAAATTTAGATCCTGCAATACCATTTTTGGGTACAAAAGCCAAAACTTAACATTAACAACAATAAAATAAACAGTGTGCATATGCAAAAGATTAAATACCCATATCTAAAATAGATAAAATCCTAACATTTTATTTGTAACCAACAAATTTAAAAAGTTTTGGATTTTTTAGTATCACAACTTTTGATTTCTTAGTTATCACAGAACAGGACAAAATATCGCGCTCAAATCACAAGGCTGGTAGCTCAATGCAAAAAAGAAAGGATAAACTAAAAAGATAGAGACAATAATACTATCAATACAAATTAAAGATAAAAAAATTTCAAGAACTACCACAGATTTCATACTATAGAAGTAGTTTCACATATGAAGAAAAAGAAAGAAAAACGACAACTTTTTCATATCAGAGATCGTAAAACCCTAACCTATTTGTGTAAGGTTAGATTGAGAATGATTATAGTATAATGTTGATAGTAACAGCAAGGTTGAAGAAGAAATACACTCTGATTTTGTGGTGAAAACAGAACTTGAATGCTTTTATGTGATACTCAACTTCGCCATCTTATGCAGAAGAACTATGTTCTATTTTTTTTCTCTTTTTTTTTATGAAAGGGCAAATGTGAAATAATGTTCTTGGGTTTCGTTTTTCTCTCAGTTTTCCGTCCATAATTGAGAAGAAAATTTTGGGTGGGACCCACTTTTAATTTTAAACTATTTTAGTTTTTCATTAAAATTTTCATTCCAAACAAACAAGGGAAAATAAATGTTTTCCCTCTCACTTCCTTCCTTTTATTGTCTTTCCGTTGATTTTCATTCGAAACAAACAATAGCTAAGGCTTCAGACTCTTCCTCTTTTTCTCTCTATTTTCTTTCTTCTCTCGCTAATTTTTTTTAATATGATTTGATGTGAAAATTAAGAGAGTGGTGAAAAAAGAGAGCGTATGACTTATTAGAATTAGAGAAGAGATAAGATAGAATTTCATTATCTTAGTAATTGCTTAGTGGGCATTCTTAACTCTAATTAACCTTGGTTATTTTTCTAAGATTAAAAAGTTAATTAATGGGAGTGCTAGAAAAAGAGGGGAGTTCAGCCATGAAGAGAGAAAGAGAAAGAGAGAGAGAGAGAGAGAATTTTGATGTTTAAAATAGTGTACTAGGGTTAGGTTTATCTTAAGGTAGTTCCATCACATGATATAAAATATTAGGTAGAAAAGAGTTATTCATGAGAATAGAGAATAAAAATGAATGATTAAAAATTGTCCTTAGAAAGAGAATTACTAAGGTAATAATTTTATACTCACAAGATTTATGATTTTCATAAAATTAATTAATTAACTTGGTTTGACTAAGACCAGTATTAATTATGATCCTAATTTTAGAATATTTCTAGAATATTTTAGAGAGGGTAATAGATAAAAATATCTGTGAAATTAGAATTTTTATTTTATTTTTAATTTTTTAATTTTTTTTTTGTGAAAAAACAAGTTTTTACAATATTTATGGTGAGCAACTTATATCCTTATTATTACTTGTTCCCACTACAATACAAGTTTTCTGAGTAAAGATAAAAATTGGTAGAGACTATCGATCGGTGTTGTGAAGATGTTAAGATGTGAACTTGACTGAATAGTTATAGCAATCTAATATTATCTTATGTTTAGATAACTAATTTAATTCAAGTATGATTTTCAACCCAATAAAATGCAATACCACAAGATCGTTAGTAAAGTTTTACTGAATTTACCTATGTATATGTTATATTTTGATGTGGCATCATCATGTCTTCTTTTGAAGTTGTATGACTCTTAACTCTTATATATGCTTTAAGCATATATGGAATTACTTAACAATGAATGACTATTTCTGTGTTATTTATTCAATTATCTTGTATTACTCTTCAATTATTAACTTAGTAAGACTTTTTCTTGCATATAAGTAGGTGAACACTAAAAAAGTAACATCCCATTTCATTTCATTTGCACAAATTTTTAATCCATCATATTGCCAACTTAGGAAAATACAAAATACAAATTTGAATTCATAACATATACCATTTAGAACTTGCCAATTATAACTCCAACTACAAATATCATTATCAAGAAAAAAATATTTAAGAAACTTATTCTTGCTCACTCCTTTAATTTTTTGTACCCACTATTTTTGAATTTCAATTCCAACTCGAATAATTTTTCTTCCAACTCCTTATATTTGTCGCTGCCATATAATTTTGATTTTGAATTTTTCTTTGAACACCAAAATGAGCAACACTACCAAGATTTTCAAATACAGAGACAGCATATTCATCAAGCCATGAATAAAAATTGAAGTGATCTTTTTTAGTCTACAACAATAAATATACAACATTAACATTGACTTCATTATTATTTAACGAAAATTTAAACACAAATTTCACAATATCATAAAATATGAGCATTGAAAGAACAACCAATTTGGGTTTCGATCTATTCCATATATGAAGAGAATTCATAAACACCACGATTACATAGGACAACAAATCTCCTACTGCAATTGTCAACACTCCTAGCAAACCCAACGTTTCCACTCCAACTTTGGTTATCGCCTCCATTTCCTTTAGCTTAACCCTTGCTCATTTTTTAGGGTTTCACTGACTGATCACTCACTCGAACAATGGCTCACGAAGAAGAACAAGTTCTTGCTAGATATTTTATAAAACCAGTAATTTATGTACCTCCAGCCATTGCCAATAAATTCTTTGATTTAATTTGGAACTTCCAATTCTTGAATCACAGAGCCAGATGGAATTAAAGTGTGTTTTTTTGTTATTGTGTAATCAGAATTGGGGACCCAAACTTTATAAAATTTATGAACAGTCATGTTCTTTCAATCAAAAAACAGACTAATTGCCAATATAATTAATCAATAATTACAACACCACCCAAACTAATTTCTATATTAACAAATTGGACCACAATTAGAATAAATATTCTAACATTCTCCCACTTGGTCCAACATTTGTTACGTATAGTTTGTAATCACATGCTATACTTAGAAAATTAAGACAAATTACATTAATCATAGCGGTAGGTTCTCATTAATCGAGTATTACCTTCTATGTATTACAATGTAACATCCCCTAATTGAATAAACTCTTTATGTGGTATTTCTGTAGGAATAAGCCCAATGCTTATTTTAGGTCCTTCACTGAATTTTATTTGTCATTCTCAATCATGTATGCGCATATATTACTAACCAAATGAGAAACAAACAATAATAAGAATTCATATCCAAATATGTCATATGATATAACATAAGTCATATAAGCGACGTTACAGAACATAACCTCATACTAGTAACATGATCCTTAAACAATCTTGGTGGCATGTCTTTTGTCAAAGGATCAGCTATCATCTGTTTAGTACTAATATGCTCTATCTGTACCTCATTAGACCTAACTCGGTCTTTAATGGCTAAGTACTTAATATCAATGTGCTTACTTCGACTACTACTTCTATTATTGTTAGCCATAAATACAGCAGCTGAATTGTCACAGTATATTCTCAATGGCCTAGAGATGCAATCCATAATCCTAAGCCCAGAGATGAAATTGTTTAACCAAACATCTTGTGATGTAGCCTCAAAACAAGTAATAAACTCGGCTTCCATGGTAGAAGTGGCTACAAGTGATCGTTTTGCACTCTTCCAAGATACTGCTCCATCAGCAAGCATAAATATGTATCCTGACATTGACTTTCTAGAATCAACACATCCCGCCAAGTCTGAATCTGAGTATCCAACAATTTTTAAATTGTCGGTTCGTTTATATGTAAGCATGAAGTCCTTGGTCTCTTGAAGGTACCTTAAGACCTTCTTTGTAGCTCTCCAATGGATAATTCCTGGATTACTTTGATATCTCCCTAACATGCTAACAGCAAAAGCAATGTCAGGTCTTGTACAGACTTGAGCATACATTAGGTTTCCAACGGCTGAAGCATAAGGAATATTTTGCATCTGTTTCTTTTCAAGTTCATTTTTGGGACATTGATCTAAGCAGAATTTGTCACCTTTCACAATAGGTGCAACGCTTGGTGAACAATTTTGCATTTTAAACCTCTCAAAAACTTTATTAATATAGGCTTCTTGAGATAAAACTAAAATTCCTTTATGTTTATCTCTATGAATCTTTATGCCAATGACATAAGATGCATTGATGAGCGGATAATTTGTACACTTTTTGGCATTGTTTTTAGTATGTTTTTGGTATGATCTAGTTAGTTTTTAGTATATTTTTATTAGTTTTTAGTTAAAATTCACTTTTTTGGACTTTACTATGAGTTTGTGTATTTTTCTGTGATTTCAGGTATTTTCTGGCTGAAATTGAGGGACCTGAGCAAAAATCTGATTCAGAGACCAAAAAGGACTGCAGATGCTGTTGGATTCTGACCTCCCTGCACTCGAAGTAGATTTTCTGGAGCTACAGAAGCCCAATCGGCGCGCTCTCAACGGCGTTGGAAAGTAGACATCCTGGGCTTTCCAGCAATATATGATAGTCCATACTTTGCCCAAGATTTGATGGCCCAAACCGGCATTCAAAGTCACCCCAAGAAATCCCAGCGTTAAACGCTGGAACTGGCACCCAAATGGGAGTTAAACGCCCAAACTGGCACCAAAGCTGGCGTTTAACTCCAAGAAGAGTCTCTGCACGAAAAATGCTTCATTGCTCAGCCCAAGCACACACCAAGTGGGCCCGGAAGTGGATTTTTATGTCATTTACTCATTTCTGTACACCTTAGGCTACTAGTTTTCTATAAGTAGGACCTTTTACTATTGTATTAAGAATCTTCTGATCTTTGGAACCTTTTTCTTTAGATCTTTTGATCATGTTTTTATGATTGAACCCTCTTTGGGAGGCTGGCCATTCGGCCATGCCTAGACCTTGTTCTTATGTATTTTCAACGGTGGAGTTTCTACACACCATAGATTAAGGTGTGGAGCTCTGCTGTACCTCGAGTATTAATGCAATTACTATTGTTCTTCTATTCAATTCCGCTTGTTCTTTGTCCAAGATATCACTTGTTCTTCAACTTGATGAAGGTGATGATTGACACTCATCATCATTCTCACCTATGAACAAAGTGACTGACAACCACTCTTGTTCTACAAGCATTCGAGGCTCTAGTGAATATCTCTTGGATTCTTTAACCGGAATCTTCGTGGTATAGGCGAGAACTGATGGCGGCATTCAAGAGAATCCGGAAGGTCTAACCTTGTCTGTGGTATTCTGAGTAGGATTCAATGATTGAATGACTGTGACGTGCTTCAAACTCCTGAGGGCGGGGCGTTAGTGACAGACGCAAAAGAATCACTGGATTCTATTCCGGCCTGATTGAGAACCGACAGATGAATTCCGCTATGACCGTGACAGGGCATATGCAATCGCTTTCAATGAGAGGATGGGAGGTAGCCACTGACAACGGTGAAACCCTACACGAGCTTGCCATGGAAAGGAGTAAGAAGGATTGGATGAAGACAGTAGGAAAGCAGAGAGACGGAAGGGAAGGCATCTTCATACGCTTATCTGAAGCTCTCACCAATGATATACATAAGTATCTCTATCTTTATCTTTATGCTTTATTCGTTTATCACTATACCCAATTGAGTCTGCCTGACTGAGATTTACAAGGTGACCATAGCTTGCTTCATACCAACAATCTCCGTGGGATCGACCCTTGCTCACGCAAGGTATTACTTGGACGACCCAGTGCACTTGCTGGTTAGTTGCGCGAAGTTGTGTTTATGCCATGGTATTGAGCACCAAGTCTTTGGAGCCATTACTAGGGATTATTTGAGATGTGAAAAGTATTGATCACAATTTCGTGCACCAAGTTTTTGGCGCCGTTGCCGGGGATTGTTCAGGTTTTGAGCAAGCTTTTGGTAACATCAGTGCCAAGATCCGGCAACAACACCAAATTTTGGCGTTATTGCCGGGGATTGTTCTAGTTTGGACAACTGACGGTTCATCTTGTTGCTTAGATTAGGTATTTATTTTTTTCGAAATTCTTGAAGATGAATTCTAGAGTTTCATGATGATTTGTTGAAATCTGGCTGGCTGAGAAGCCATGTCTAATCTGATTGGACCAAGGTTTCAACTTATCACCACAAGAGCTTGTTGATTTTCATCAATTTTGCTTTTGGAGCAATGATCTGCTAAGGCTTGGCTGACCTTTGGTCATGTCTAGTGTTTTGGACCGAAGCTTTCTTTGAAAGCTTGGCTGGCTGTGAAGCCATGTCTAATTCCTGGACCGGAGTCTTAGGCTAGCATTGCACTGATTCCTGGAATTCTCATTAAGAATTTTGATATCTTTTTCCACTTAATTTTCGAAAAACACAAAAAAAAAAAAAAAAATCATAAAAACCAAAAATATTTGATGTTTCTTGCTTAAGTCTAGTGTCTCATCTTAAGTTTGGTGTCAATTGCATGCATTCATTCATGTGTCTTAAGGATCTTCAAGTAATTCTTGATGATTTCTTACTCTGATCTTTGAATTCTTTTGGCTGGAGTGTTTATGTGTCTCATATAGTGTCAGTAGTATACAAACTGCTAAGTTTGGTGTCTTGCATGCATAGTTATTTGACTCTTGTTGCATTTTGATTATTAAAAATCCAAAAATATTTTTAATTTGTGTCTTTTCAAGTCAATGATACAAAGAATTGAAGATTCAGAACATACTGCAGAGGAATTATACAGAAAAAGCTGAGCATTCAAAAATGCCCAGTGAAGAAGACAGACTGGCGTTTAAACGCCAGCCAGGGTACCTGGTTGGGCGTTTAACGCCCAAAGAGGTAGCATTTTGGGCGTTAAACGCCAGAATGTATACCATTCTGGGCGTTTAACGCCAGAATGGTGCTAGGGGGAAGATTTTGTTTTCAAAATCAATTTTTTTCAAGTTTTCAAAGTTTTTCAAAATCCAATCTTTTTCAAATCATATCTTTTCAATCAAATGTTTTCAAAATCAATTTCTTTCCTTTTTCAAAGATACTTCCTAACAATTAATGATTTGATTGAACATCTCAAATTTGTTACCTTTTCTGTTGAGAAAGGTTTAATGTTTGAATCATATCTTTTCTTGTTAGGCAAGTCACTAATTTTCAAAATCAAATCTTTTAAAATTATTTTCAAAACATATCTTTTAAAATTGTTTTCAAATCATATCTTCTCAATCACATTTTTTTAAACCAATCATATCTTCTCAACCACATCTTTTTCAAAATAAGTTTTCAATCAAATCTTTTTTATTTCTAATTTCAAAATCTTTTTCAAAAATCACTTGATCTCTTTTCCACTTTCAATTTTCGAAAATTATCAATCAAATTTTCAAAATGTTTTTAAAATCTTTTTAATTGAAGTTTCGAAAATTCTCTTCCCTCCTTCCCACATCCTTCTATTTATGGAGTACTACTCCTTCTTAATGCACAATTCGAACTCTATCTAATCAAGTTCGAATTCTTCTACCTTCTTTTCTTCTATTTTTCGTTTCCTCTGACACCTCAAAGAATCTCTATACTGTGACATAGAGGATTCCACATTTTCTTTTTCTCTTCTCTTTCATATGAGCAGGAGCAGAGACAAAGGCATTCTTGAAGCTGACCCTGAACCTGAGAGGACCTTGAAGAGAAAGCTAAGAGAAGCTAAGGCACAACTCTCTGTTGAGGACCTGACCGAATTCTTCAAGGAAGAAGAACCCATGGCAGCCGAAAACAACAACAATGCCAACAATGCAAGGAAGGTGCTGGGTGACTTCACTGCACCTACTCCTGATTTCTATGGGAGAAGCATCTCTATCCCTGCCATTGGAGCAAACAACTTTGAGCTTAAGCCTCAAATAGTTTCTCTAATGCAACAGAATTGCAAGTTCCATGGACTTCCAATGGAAGATCCTCATCAGTTTTTAGCTGAGTTCTTGCAAATCTGTGACACAGTCAAGACTAATGGGGTTGACCCTGAGGTCTACAGGCTGATGCTATTCCCTTTTGCTGTAAGAGACAGAGCTAGAATATGGTTGGATTCTCAACCTAAAGAAAGCCTGGACTCTTGGGAAAAGCTAGTCAATGCCTTCTTGGCAAAGTTCTTTCCACCTCAAAGATGGAGTAAGCTTAGAGTGGAAGTCCAAACCTTCAGACAGAAGGATGGAGAATCCCTCTATGAAGCTTGGGAAAGATACAAACAATTAATCAGAAAATGTCCCTCAGACATGCTTTCTGAATGGAGCATCATAGGTATTTTCTATGATGGTCTCTCTGAACTATCCAAGATGTCTTTGGATAGCTCTGCTGGAGGATCTCTTCATCTGAAGAAGACGCCTACAGAGGCTCAGGAACTAATTGAAATGGTTGCAAATAACCAATTCATGTACACTTCTGAAAGGAATCCTGTGAACAATGGGACTAGTCAGAAGAAAGGAGTTCTTGAGATTGACACTCTGAATGCCATACTGGCTCAGAACAAGATATTGACTCAACAAGTCAATTTGATTTCTCAAAGTCTGTCTGGAATGCAAAATGCACCTGGCAGTACTAAGGAAGCTTCATCTGAGGAAGAAGCTTATGATCCTGAGAATCCTTCAATGGAAGAGGTGAATTACCTAGGAGAACCCTATGGAAACACCTACAATTCTTCATGGAGAAATCACCCAAATTTCTCGTGGAAGAATCAAGAGAGACCTCAACAAGGTTTCAATAGCAATAATGGTGGAAGAAACAGGTTTAGCAATGGCAAGTCTTTTCCATCATCTTCTCAGCAACAGACAGAGAGTTCTAAGCAGAGTACTTCTGACTTAGCAACAATGGTCTCTGATCTAATAAAGACCACTCAAAGTTTCATGACTGAAACAAGGTCCTCCATTAGGAATTTGGAAGGACAAGTGGGTCAGCTGAGTAAGAAAGTTACTGAACTCCCTCCTAGTACTCTCCCAAGTAATACAGAAGAAAATCCAAAAGGAGAGTGCAAGGCCATCAAAATGGCCGAATTCTGGAAGGAAGAAGAGGCAGAGGACGCCACTGAGGAAGACCTCACTGGACGTCCACTGGCCTCTAATGAGTTCCCCAATGAGGAACCATGGGAATCTGAGGCTCAAGATGAGACCATAGAGATTCCATTGGACTTACTTCTGCCATTCATGAGCTCTGATGAGTATTCTTCCTCTGAAGAGGATGAGTATATCACTGAAGAGCAAGTTGCTAAATACCTTGGAGCAATCATGAAGCTAAATGACAAGTTATTTGGAAATGAGACTTGGGAGGATGAACCCCCTCTGCTCACCAAAGAACTAGATGACTTGTCTAGGCAGAAACTGCCCCAAAAGAGGCAAGATCCTGGGAAGTTTTCTATACCTTGTACCATAGGCACCATGACCTTCAAGAAGGCCTTGTGTGACTTAGGGTCAAGTGTAAACCTCATGCCCCTCTCTGTAATGGAGAAATTAGGGATCTTTGAGGTGCAAGCTGCAAGAGTCTCATTAGAGATGGCAGACAACTCAAGAAAACAAGCCTATGGACTTGTAGAGGATGTTCTGGTAAACGTTGAAGACCATTACATCCCTACTGATTTCGTAGTCCTAGAGACTGGGAAGTGCATGGATGAATCCATCATCCTTGGCAGACCCTTCCTAGCCACAGCAAAGGCTGTGATTGATGTTGATAGAGGAGAGTTGATCATTCAAGTGAATGAAGAATCCTTGGTGTTTAAAGCCCAAGGACATCCCTCTATCATCATGGAGAGGAAGCATGAAGAGCTTCTCTCAAAACAGAGCCAAGCAGAGCCCCCACAGTCAAACTCTAAGTTTGGTGTTGAACCCCCACATTCAAACTCTAAGTTTGGTGTTGGGAGGTTCCAACACGGTTCTGAGTATTTCTGAGGCTCCATGAGAGTCCTCTGTCAAGCTAATGACATTAAAGAAGCGCTTGTTGGGAGGCAACCCAATGTTTTATAGTTAACTATTTTCTTTTGTTATTTTATCTTTTTTGTAGGTTGATGATCATAAGAAGTCACAAAAACAATGAAAAAAGCAAAAACAGAATGAAAAACAGGAAGAAAAACAGCACACCCTGGAGGAAGAAGCTGCTGGCATTTAAACGCCAGTAAGCCTAGCAGTTGGGCGTTTAACGCCCAGTCTGGCACCATTCTAGGCGTTTAACGCCAGAAAGGGGCACCAGACTGGCGTTAAACGCCAGAAAAGGGCAAGAACCTGGCGTTAAACGCCAGGAATGGGCACCAGCCCGGCGTTTAACGCCAGAAATGGCTCAAAACGTGAATTTTGATGCCATTTGGTGCAGGGATGACTTTTCCTTGACACCACAGGATCTGTGGACCCCACAGGACCCCCACCCACCCCACCATCACTCTCTCTCTTCTTCCCCCATTCACCAATCACCTCAACACCTCTTCCCCAAAAAATCCTTCACCTATCAAATCCCATCTTTCTCTTCACCACTCACATCCATCCTTCATAAATCCCCACCAACCTCACCCTTCAAATTCAAACCACTTTCCCTCCCAAACCCACCCATAATGGCCGAACCATTACACCCCTCTCTCCTATATATACCCTTCTTCAAACCCTCATTTTCACACAACCTAAACACCACTTCTCCCTCTCTTTGGCCGAACACACCACCATCTCCCTCTTCTTCATTTCTTCTTCTTCTACTCTCTTCTTTCTTCTTTTGCTCGAGGACGAGCAAATATTTTAAGTTTGGTGTGGTAAAAGCGTTGCTTTTTCATTTTTCCATAACCATTATGGCATCCAAGGCCGGAGAAACCTCTAGAAAGAGGAAAGGGAAGGCAAAAGCTTCCACCTCCGAGTCATGGGAGATGGATAGATTCCTCTCAAGGGTGCATCAAGTCCACTTCTATGAAGTTGTGGCCTTGAAGAAGGTGATCCCCGAGGTCCCCTTTTCACTCAAAAAGGGTGAATACCTGGAGATCCGACATGAGATCCGAAGAAGAGGTTGGGAAGTTCTTACCAACCCCATTCAACAAGTCGGAGATGGTTCAAGAGTTCTATGCCAACGCATGGATCACCAAGAACCATGACCAAAGTGTGAACCCGAATCCAAAGAATTATCTCACTATGGTTCGGGGGAAATACTTGGATTTTAGTCCGGAGAGTGTGAGGATGGCGTTCAACTTGCCTATGATGCAAGGAGATGAGCATCCTTATACAAGAAGGGTCAACTTTGATCAAAGGTTGGACCAAGTCCTCACAATCATATGTGAAGAGGGCGCACAATGGAAGCAAGATTCAAGAGGAAAGCCGGTTCAATTGAGAAGGCATGACCTCAAGCCCGTGGCTAGAGGATGGTTAGAGTTCATACAACGCTCAATCATTCCCACTAGCAACCGGTCCGAAGTTACCATAGACCGGGCTATCATGATCCATAGCATCATGATTGGAGAAGAAGTGGAAGTTCATGAGGTCATAGCCCAAGAACTCTACAAGGTGGCGGATAAGTCCTCTACCTTAGCAAGGTTAGCCTTTCCTCACCTCATTTGTCACCTCTGTTATTCAGTTGGAGTTGACATAGAGGGAGACATCACCATTGATGAGGATAAGCCCATTACCAAGAAAAGGATGGAGCACACAAGAGACCCCTCTCATCATGAGATCCCTGAGATTCCTCAAGGGATGCACTTTCCTCCACAAAACTATTGGGAGCAACTAAACACCTCCCTAGGAGAGTTGAGTTCCAACATGGGACAACTAAGGGTGGAGCATCAAGAACACTCCATCATCCTTCATGAAATTAGAGAAGACCAAAGAATCATGAGGGAGGAGCAACAAAGACAAGGAAGAGACATTGAGGAGCTCAAGCACTCCATAGGACCTTCAAGAGGAAGGAAGAGCCGCCATCACTAAGGTGGACCCGTTCTTTGATTTCCTTGTTCTTTATTCTTCTGTTTTTCGAATTTTATGCTTATGTTTATCCATGTTTGTGTCTTGTGATCATTAGTGTCTTAGTGTCTATGCCTTAAAGTTATGAATGTCCTATGAATCCATCACCTTTCTTAAATAAAAATGTGCTTAATTGATAAAAGAAAGAATTGCATGAATTTTGAATTTTATAACAGTTTAATTATTTTGATGTGGTGGCAATATTTTTGTTTTCTGAATGTATGCTTAAACAGTGCATATGTATCTTGAATTTGTGGTTCATGAATGTTGGCTCTTGAAAGAATGATGAAAAAGGAGACATGTTACTGAGGATCTGAAAAATCATAAAAAATGATTCTTGAAGCAAGAAAAAGCAGTGAATAAAAAAAAAGAGAGAAAGCAAGCGAAAAAAAAAGAGAAAAAGAAAGAAAAAGAAAGAAATAAGAGTTGTGATCCAAGGCAAATAAGAGTGTGCTTAAGAACCCTGGACACCTCTAATTGGGGACTTTAGCAAAGCTGAGTCACAATCTGAAAAGGTTCACCCAATTATGTGTCTGTGGCATGTATGTATCCGGTGGTAATACTGGAAGACAGAGTGCTTTGGGCCACAGCCAAGACTCAATAAATAGCTATGTTCAAGAATCATCATACTTTACTAGGAGAATCATTAACACTATCTGAATTCTAAGTTCCTAAAGAAGCCAATCATTCTGAATTTCAAAGGATAGAGTGAGATGCCAAAACTATTCAGAGGCAAAAAGTTAAAAGCCCCGCTCATCTAATTAATACTGATCTTCATAGATGTTTTTGGAGTTCATTGCATATTCTCTTCTTTTTATCTTATTTGATCTTCAGTTGCTTGAGGACAAGCAACAATTTAAGTTTGGTGTTGTGATGAGCGGATAATTTGTACACTTTTTGGCATTGTTTTTAGTATGTTTTTGGTATGATCTAGTTAGTTTTTAGTATATTTTTATTAGTTTTTAGTTAAAATTCACTTTTCTGGACTTTACTATGAGTTTGTGTGTTTTTCTGTGATTTCAGGTATTTTCTGGCTGAAATTGAGGGACCTGAGCAAAAATCTGATTCAGAGACCAAAAAGGACTGCAGATGCTGTTGGATTCTGACCTCCCTGCACTCGAAGTAGATTTTCTGGAGCTACAGAAGCCCAATCGGTGCGCTCTCAACGGCGTTGGAAAGTAGACATCCTGGGCTTTCCAGCAATATATGATAGTCCATACTTTGCCCAAGATTTGATGGCCCAAACCGGCGTTCAAAGTCACCCCAAGAAATCCCAGCGTTAAACGCTGGAACTGGCACCCAAATGGGAGTTAAACGCCCAAACTGGCACCAAAGCTGGCGTTTAACTCCAAGAAGAGTCTCTGCACGAAAAATGCTTCATTGCTCAGCCCAAGCACACACCAAGTGGGCCCGGAAGTGGATTTTTATGTCATTTACTCATTTCTGTACACCTTAGGCTACTAGTTTTCTATAAGTAGGACCTTTTACTATTGTATTAAGAATCTTCTGATCTTTGGAACCTTTTTCTTTAGATCTTTTGATCACTTTGGGAGGCTGGCCATTCGGCCATGCCTAAACCTTATGCTTATGTATTTTCAACGGTGGAGTTTCTACACACCATAGATTAAGGTGTGGAGCTCTGCTGTACCTCGAGTATTAATGCAATTACTATTGTTCTTTCATTCAATTTCGCTTGTTCTTTGTCCAAGATATCACTTGTTCTTCAACTTAATGAAGGTGATGATTGTCACGAATCATCACCATTCTCACTCATGAACAAGGTGACTGACAACCATTCTTGTTCTACAAGCATCTGAGGCTTAGTGAATATCTCTTGGATTCCTGATAACACGATGCATGGTTGATCGCCTGACAACCGAGTGCTCGCCTGACAAACGAGCCAGCCATTCCGTGAGATCAGAGTCTTCGTGGTATAGGCGAGAACTGATGGCAGCATTCAAGAGAATCCGGAAGGTCTAACCTTGTCTGTGGTATTCTGAGTAGGATTCAATGACTGAATGACTGTGACGTGCTTCAAACTCCTGAGGGCGGGGCGTTAGTGACAGACGCAAAAGAATCACTGGATTCTATTCCGGCCTGATTGAGAACCGACAGATGAATTCCGCTATGCTGTGACAGAGCATATGCAATCGCTTTCACTGAGAGGATGGGAGGTAGCCACTGACAATGGTGAAACCCTTGCTTAAGCTTGCCATGGAAAGGAGTAAGAAGGATTGGATGAAGGCAGTAGGAAAGCAGAGAGACGGAAGGGAAGGCATCTTCATGCGCTTATCTGAAGTTCCTACCAATGAATTACATAAGTATCACTATCTTTATCTTTTATGTTATTTTCGTTCATCATCATATACATTTGAGTTTGCCTGACTAAGATTCACAAGATGACCATAGCTTGCTTCAATACTAACAATCTCCGTGGGATCGACCCTTACTCGCGTAAGGTTTATTACTTGGACGACCCAGTGCACTTGCTGGTTAGTTGTGCGAAGTTGTGTAATGCCATGGTATTGAGCTACCACGTTTTTGGAGCCATTACCGGGGATTATGAGAGTTGTGAAAAAAGTATTGTTCACAATTTCGCGCACCATGCATCACCCATATTTTTCATATCAAAATGTCTAGAGAGAAATTGTTTCACTTCATGTAACAACCCTAAATCATTTGTTGCAAGTAAAATATCATCTACATATAAGATGAGAAATATGATCTTACTCCCACTAACATTGTGATATATACATTGATCAGAAATATTCTCAATGAACCCAAATGAAAAAATCACATTGTGAAACTTCAAATACCACTGTTGGGAAGCCTGCTTAAGACCATACATTGCTTTCTTAAGCTTTCAAACTAACTCCTTACCAGCACTTGAGATAAACCCTTCGGGTTGTCTCATATAGACCTCTTCTTCCAAATCTCCATTAAGGAATGCCGTTTTCACATCCATTTGATGCAATTCTATGTTAAAGTGTGCTACCAATGCCATAATGATGCGGAAAGAGTCTTTCTTTGAAACAGGAGAAAAGGTTTTCCTGTAGTCAACCTATAACCCTTAGACTTTCTGCATAGCCGATAAAATAGGCACTTATCGTCCTTGGGTCCAACTTCCTTTCTTGTGGATTATAAACCCGAACTTCAGCAGGACAACCCCAAATACGTATATGATTCAAACTAGGTTTCCAACCTTTGCATAGCTCAAATGGTATTTTAGAAACTGCCTTTGTTGGAACTCTATTTAATATATACACAATTGTTTTAAGGGCTTCACTCCACAAGGATAAAGGAAGATTGGAGTTGCTAAGCATACTCCTCACCATATACAGCAAAGTCTTATTTCTTCTTTCAGCTACACCATTTTGATTTGGTGTGCCAGACATGGTGTATTGTGCCACAATACCATCCTCTTGAAGATACTTTACAAATGGATCAGGTGCTTGTCCACTTCCAGTATATCTCCCATAGAATTCTCCACATCTATCTGATCTCACGATCTTAATTTTCTTTTCACATTGTTTCTCTACTTTAGCTTTATAAACTTTAAAAGCATCCAATGCCTCATATTTATTATGAAGCATATAGAGATACATATATCGTGAATAATCATCAATAAAAGAGATGAAGTATTTCTGACCACTTAAGGACATATCAGGACAACATATGTTAGTGTGAATTATTTCTAATATGTTAGAACTCCTCTTGGCACCTTTTTGAGACTTTTTGGTTTGCTTTCCCTTAATGCAATCCATACAAGTATCAAAATTAGTAAAGTCTAGAGGTTCAAGAACCCCATCACTTACTAATTTCTTCATTCTCTCAATAGAGATGTGTCCCAACCTTCGGTGCCACAACATGGAGGATGTTTCATTCATACCATTACCATGCATAACCATAAGACCAGATGGAACATTATTAGCTAAATGGACTTTAAATAAATCACTAATTAAAGTACCACGTCCAATAATATTAGAATTTTTAATAATGTCAACAGAATCATCATAAAAATTTATACATAATCCTTGTTTTACAAGCTTAGATAAAGAAATCAAATTTTTAGAAAAATCTAGAATATAAAAGGTTTTTTCTAAATCTAAAATACAACCATTACTTAATACAAGCCTAAATGTTCCAACAGCTTCCACACGTGAACGCATCCGATTGCCCATATAGATGCTTAGTTCACTTCCTATTGGTTTCCTTTTCCTTATGAAACCATGCATGGTATTTGAAATATGAATTTCAGCACCAGAATCAATCCACCAAGTTTCATGACATATTTCAACAAAATTAGGTTTAAAACACATTGAAGGAATAAGATCACAAAGGTTAGTACCTTTCTTTTCAAGCCAAACTTTAAATTTTGGGCACTCCTTCTTCATGTGTCCTTTCTTTTTACAAAAGAAACACCGTGCACCTTCTTTCTTCATAGGATGGGATACAATACCCTTTCCTTTCTTCTTATGAGCTTGCTTTTTACGATCCTCAGTTGTCACAAATAGTGCACTTTCATCAAATTCATGAATTAGCCTTCCTTCCTCTTGCACACACATCACCAGTAATTCGTTAATGGACCATTTTTCCTTATGTGTGTTATAAGAAATCTTAAATGGTCCGTACTAGGCAGGAAGAGAATTCAGAATAAGATGCACAAAAAATGAGTCAGAGATCTCAACCTCTAAAACTTTCAGTTGTGCTGCAATGTCTCCCAACCTCATGATGTGTTCACACACACCTCTTACGCCGGTAAGCCTCATAGATAACAATCGTACCATTAAGGTGCTTGCAAGTGCCTTACTAGAAGACTCAAACTGTTCATCAATAGCCTTCATATAATCCTTGACATTCCTACAATCATGAATTGAACCTCGGATACTAACTGAAATACGAGACTTAATGAACATTATACTTAAACAGTTGGATTTCTTCCACCGTTCGTATAATGCTACCTTGACTTGAGAACTAGCATCAGTAGGTGTCGGAGGCTCTTCCCTACGAAGAGCATAGCCAAGGTCTGCACACCTTAAGTGAAAGAGAATCTTATCTTTCTAGTCTTTATAGTTGTCACCACTTAACAAATGAACTTCAGATACAGTTTCAGATATCATTACTGCTGCAAATAATAAATCATGCTAACATTACTCAACTTTAAATAGGCACATCAAAATCCATAACATATGATAATACATGCCAATGCAAGTCATATCAAAATAAATATGAATCATAGTGTCATTAAAATCTACTTGTGGGTAAAGATTTTAACACACATAATATTCACTATACTAACTAAAGTATTGAAACTAGAAAATAAAATACTACTTCTTAATACCTGTAGGCTAATTAAGAAATAAGAAATATTTTCTATTTCAATCTAATTATATGTGAATAACATAATAAATTTCTGTGGGTAAGTTTATTATATAATTCACAACAATTACAAATATATCATATTAATATTTGTGTGATTTCTTTAAATATAATTATTATCAAGGATGCTGTGGCTACTCCTCAATAAATCATATATTAATCACAATATGATATACAGCGGAAGAATTTATATTGCATTCAAATATAATCATCAAATAAATAAATTCAGTAATATGAATCATATGAAAGTGAAGATGATCCAGTGGACAAACATTTTGACAATATTTAAAAGATTCAAGTTCAAACCTCACTCCAACTAAAATTTGAATTTTTATAACAAATTTAAATTTTGGAACCCATCAACATCAACATAAAACTAGCAAGCATTTAATGTTATATAACAACCCATCAACTTCAACGTAAAAGTAGCAAGCATAAAATCTATCTATTGAAACAAGTTCTTTCTGTCTTCTCTCTTCCACCGTCTTCCCTTTCTTTTTCTCTCTCTTTTTTTTTATATTCAAGGATAAAAAAACTTATGGGAATCATGAAAAATTATACTATTATAAAGAACAACTACGACACAAATTTAGAAGATTCCTTCTGAAAATATTATTTTTTATTCCCTCTTCTTATGGTACGTCAACTTTAATTTCAATGGTTTTTCTTATTTCAAAATTCATACTATACATTCTTCTTTGAAAACAATTTATCAAAATAATACACAGTAATTAAATTTTAAAATGGCAAGGCAGAGAAAATTTGGCTCTGATACCACATGTTAGATATTTTATAAAATCGGTAATTTACGTACCTCCAGCCATTGTCAATAAATTCTTTGATTTAATTTGGAACTTCCAATTCTTGAATCACAGAGCCAGATGGAATCAATGTGTGTTTTTTTGTTATTGTGTAATCAGAATTGGGGATCCAAACTTTATAAAATTTGTGAACAGTCGTGTTCTTTCCATCAAAGAACAGACCAACTGCCAATATAATTAATCAATAATTATAACACCACACAAACTAATTTTTATATTAACAAATTGGATCACAATTAGAATAAAAATTCTAATATTTCTTAATAAAGATAACTATTAGCAAATGTTTTCGTTTTGTTTTAATTTTTTGTACCTCGCGGTCCCTGAAAATTTTTGGGTTGCCAATGAAACACTTAACAGACACATCATCAACTTAACTAATCACGTAGGTAAATTATGTTAGCCCTCAATGCGAGACATGATAGAAAGGTTGCTTTGTCTCATGAAGCACAGGAATAGGGCCGATTTGAGCTCTTTTTTTATCACGAAGCGCTTTGTCCTTCGAAATAATAGTTAGGGGCCAAATTAGGTGTTTACTCAGCATTTGAAATAGATTAATTTAATTTATTTTTTTATTAATGTTATTTAATACAAACTTTTGAGATTTAAATTGAATTATCCATTAAAAAATATCTTTCACACACACATAAATATTCAAAAATCAATAGAAAAGCACGAAAACAGCTCTTCTAAAGTGCACAATGCATATTGCACTTTAGAGGTTAAAGTGCCTTCATATTTATCTTTTCAAATAATTAATGGTTGAATTATTTTATTCTTATAAGTTAGTCAATATCACTTTCTTTAAAAAAATGTATAAAAAATATTTAAAATAGTGCAGCTTATTAACCACCTGTAATAAAAAAAATTGTAACTACCTATAAATTTTAGTTGATCACTAATTACTTAATTTCTTCAAGGGATCAAGTCCCATTTTGTCTCGTTAGGAGAAGCATTCAACCATGGAAACAAGTTCTTGTTTTATCATTTGCATGGATGATACTATCACTTCATTTTATTTTATTTTTTTCTCACAACCATTTGGCAAATGTTGGACTTGCTCATCATTTATTTAAGTTAGGAACTTATATGTTTTTCAATTCAATAGCTTTAACATTTGTTTTGAGTGTTTTCAGTGGAATGTATTAGTTATTCCTGGATTTTAGAGTAGTTTTTCGGAGTAATGTATTTAGTTATTCATTGTAACATCATAACTTTTGTTGGATTTGATTAAAAAGAGAATGAGAAAATATTTGTTAGTGATAGCATAATGACTAGTGTTCATAAAAATTTTCAAGTGGTTATATTATTTTAGTGAAAATTTTTTTAATTATGGTGGGAATGTTTTATATTTTCATTTAAAAAATTAATTAACTATTTATAAAAGGGAAATTATCTAAACTATTAATTATTTTCAGAATTAGGATGAATACATTTTAAGGCAAATTTCTTTTATAAACTTCCGGGGGACATTTTATGTAAAATTCAAAAAGAAAAATTGTTGGGTGAGATTTTTGAAAAAAAAAATTAAAAAGGAAATTGTAGATGCGATTTCTGAATTTCTTTTTACAACTAAATAATAAAAATCGGAAGGTGGATTTTTTTTAAAAAAAAAGAGTTAAACAATAAAAATCGGTGAGCACGATTTTTGCATAACATCATACACATTTCTAACTAGTGCCACTAAAATCTGACACCATCCATAGCAGTATATTTCTCACCACTTGCATCATGCTGTTGTCATACACACTCTATATTGAAAATAGTTTGTGACATTTTAATCTCAAGTAAAATATGCACTTTATAGGAGGTTGATTCGAGACCAAAATCTTTTAAAGTGAAGGAGTTAGTAAAATAATAAAGGAAGAGGGTAATCATTCTTAAATTAAGATTGTAAAACTTACAGATAGTGAAAGCTACAAACTTAATGAAAATTATCTCCTCTTTATCACTTTATCAATTTCTTTACTTTAAAAGAACTAATTTCGTCGATCCAAAAAGCCATAATTTTATCGGATTTGATTTGGAGTAGACAATTGATTTTGATTGCTTAGGGCCTACTCCATTGTCCGTAGTATACATATTAGTATACATACCATCATACACGACTCAAAGAAATAAAATCGTAATAGTAAGTAGTTAGTAGTAGAGGACTAGGGGCATGGTCTTGAGTTTCATAAAGAATAGAGAGCCGATTCTTTTTTTTTTTTTTTCAATTATTTGGTAAAGCGTGATATTTTATATTTAACATTTTTTGTCATATGTTTTTTCTTAGTTTCACTTTAGACATGTAAGTTGAGAAATCACACTACCAAACAATCAAAAAAAAAATTGAGAGGATCCATCCTTAAAAATAAGCAATAGGAAAAAGAGATGGAACGAATTTGTACGAAGAATCATAGACATGAAGAAGTCGTCAAGGTAAGTGATAGAGGGATACTACTCTCTGATGAGCTTCTAGGAGAGGTGGCCATCGTACCCTTCAAGAGGCTCCGCAACAAGATTGTGGGATTCTCAACCCACCTCATGAAGCACATCCAAAAGGGCCTGTAAGGGGCATCTCTCTCAAGCTACAGGAGGTAGAGTGCAAGCGCCTCATGTACTTTGTCCCCGACGTCTCCGCCATCAACACTTTTCGAGATCCCTGTCGACAAGAGACTCTTGACATCGTCTCCTCCCTCAGCATCTCTGGCATGCCCGGCATTATTGAGGTTGACCCTGTCCCCATCCACCAGAACCTCTCCGCTTTTGGACGGGGTACTGCTCCCAGGATTAGGTATTAACAAGAAGACGGAGAGAAAGTTTGTTTATGTTTTTCATCGTACATTGTTTCCATTTTGTTAGGTTACACATCTTACTGCGGCATAAGTTTCCTTTTTTGTCTTCCTCTCTTTTTTTAATCAATAACGATTGATTGTCATTACTATTTGAGTGCGTCACTGGATAATTGATTCGAATACAATCTATATAATATATATAAAGCAAGCTTCTCAAAACATTTACATAATCAAGTGTTTACGATGCAACATACGAGGTAGTAACAGAATTTTTGGTATATAGCAATATATTCATCAGTTTCTGGTGAGACTTATACGAAAGCAATAATCTCGGAATAAAAAACTTCTCAAAATGCTATATATAAACGTGGTATCATGTCATGGGACTAGATTTACACGAAGAAAGGATGAAGGGCTAGCTCACTCACTGGAATTCGCTAGCCCAACCATGTTGAGCATGTGGCGATCTTCCTTAAATCTTTCGAGTATGGTGCCTTTGACGGCATCATTCTTGCCTAGTACCGTTCCTTGAGTCACTCCCCAGCACTCTATTACTTCCGGCAATATGCGGTTGGTCTTAGAGAGGCACGGGCTACCAAATGTGGAACATGCAAATGTATGGCCTTGATCGAAGTTTGCCGAGATAAAAACACCATAGTGACTAACTCGTCCTCCGAATCCAATGCCATTTGGAATGTCTGCCGAACTGAAATTGATGGCACACTGCAAGAGATGGACATTCAAGAGAGAAATAACAGCATCAGAACTCTAATCCACACAATAGCAAATAGTTACCTAATTGCAAATAAATAAAACCCCATGAAAGATTTTGAGAGATCAATAAATTTTGTAGTCTCACATGTTCAACCAAATTTATCATCTTCCTTTTAAGACAATCTGTAAAGTTTTTCAGTGTTCATGTTGATGCTAATTATTCTTCTTAGTGCAGGATTGATGTTATTTAATCTAAATGACACTATCACACTAATGCAAAATGAAAGGAGAGAATAACAATAACATTCTACGGTTCAGAATGAATGAAAAGGCAGATCAGTACACAAACATCTCACGTTAACATAGGGTCCGGGAAAGGGTCACATCTAGGGTATAATGTATGCAGCCTAACCAAAATCAGTGATTGTTAAAATCCGTAATTAGAAGCAGAAGTTACCCATTGTAGGTTATGGTTTGCTCCAGTAGGCCGGAAAATGGATGCCTTTGGATTCAGTTGAAAAAGGAAACATTTCAAATCTCCATAAAAATCAGCATGCCGTTCCCATGGCTGAGAAGCATATCCTCCATATATATAACCCTCTTTATCCTTA
The DNA here is from genome assembly GCF_014773155.1 of Arachis stenosperma. NCBI lineage: Eukaryota > Viridiplantae > Streptophyta > Magnoliopsida > Fabales > Fabaceae > Arachis > Arachis stenosperma. The sequence goes on from NC_080382.1 coordinate 98,178,731, forward strand.
ATAATTAACACACTGGGGCCTTGATGATTTCTGCAGTTTTGAATTAAGAGTTATGCATTCCAATCATACCAAGAAAGTAAAAGTTTACTATCTGTCACTACCATAAGAAAACAATAGAAAATGATAAGCTGACAAATTATGCTCGATCACAAATGTTTTTATCACCAAACATAAGTTGAATTTTACATCCAAATTTTGCAATTACCACCAACAAGCCATGAGGTTTTGGACGGTAACAATGAACCTCCTAATGATCATAGTTTATGTTCAACAACATAGAAGTTAATTCTATGTATAGCTATTAGCTTCTAAACCTAATGACAAGCAAGAGACAACATTGTTAATAAGTCATGTACAATACCAACTGCTTGGCAGCTTGCTAACTTTGAACCAATACTCTTCAGAGCATTTACCCAAAATGTGTATTTATCTTCTATTTAATACAGTTACACAACAAATGGAATTTGCTTTTCTGGTTCTCTTTGTTCAATTTCATGCCATTCAGTGTACTGAATGTTAACTTATGTCAGTTGGATCTGCCTAGGCCTGAACTACCTAAAAACATCATCTGTAGCCCATGTATCATGAGCAAATTGAAATAAATCTCCAATAGCAGTTAAGACAGGCTGGCTTTTGAATTGTAACAGATATGATCATTCTGAAGAACTATATCACATACTTTATCTTAGCTTCAATGTGAGTTGCGATTTTGCTAAAAATGATGCCCCAAAAAAAAAAAACAAAGCCTTGTCCCACTAGGTGGGGTTGGCTACATGGATCAAACGACGCCATTGAGCTCTATCATGTATCATGTCTACAGAGAGCCCGTTTACATATAAATCTCGTTTGACCACCTCATACATGGTCTTCTTCTGCCTTTCACCGCTTTATCCATCTTGCATCTCATCCACCCTCCTGACTGGGTGCTCTATCGGTCACATGTCCAAACCACCTGAGACGCGATTCTACCATCTTTTCCATAACAGATGCTACTCCAACTCTTTCTCTTATATCTCTGTTCCTTACTCTATCAAATCGCACATGACCACTCATCCGTCTCAACATCTTCATCTCTGCCACAATTAATTTATGATCGTGCTAAAAAAAACAAAGTACTAAAGCCATGGTCCATAAGCTACAACTTACAAAGGGAGAAAAGAAATGTTCAACCATAGACACAAGTCACTGTTCATTATGCATCTTTAGGGATTTAAGAATAAATAAATAAAGGAGTAAAATGGTTTGAAAGCCAAAAATAATTTACTTACGAAATGTTTCCCAAGAATGTATTAAAACTAAGACCATTAACAGAACTATGATATAAAAGCATCCAATCTTCCAGCTCGTGCTGAGAAAGTGCACCTCCTATATGCCAAGCATATTCCTTTCTCAAAAGTAAAATGCTAGGATCAATGTCGTTTGAGGTCAACAGGTTTGGAATTTGAGAACCTGGTCGTCCTAGAACATGGCAAAATTATGGAAATAAGAACACACAACAATTACTTACTATGGATTTACTCAAATTAAATCCAGTAGCACTTCATCTAAACCATGGTACCAATTACCAAATTGAATAGGGTCAAAAATTGAAGAATATGGCGTGATGAATTGCATGTTAACGGTCCAACATATACATACAGGAGTTCTAACTTCTAAGCAAAACAAGGTAGATAGCAAAAAGGGTAAACCTCCATTTTTGGCACCAGAAACATTATAGTTCTGAAAATAATAGCACCTAAATGATAGAAACGCACTCATAGCACCCAAGGATCATGAGCTTTACATCAAATAGATGCCAAACATCTAATCCTTTACACAATTTTTCTTGTTTTATGTGAGCTTGGAAATGCTTACATATAATTTGGACAGCATGTGAACAGTTTCAAGACTGAAGTGATGTTACATGAGACTCAATTAGCAATTTATATCCAATCAAATGGACAGACTCTTTCTTCTATTGAAACAACATAGCATCTTGTTAGTTGTTACATCATATTTTAAATACAACTGTGATTTGATGACAAGAACATTGGAAACTAAATACCAGATACCAGATACCTGAATCAGGTGGCATCAGCAAGCTCCCAAGAAGCTTCCTAGCAGATGGGGCATGAGTGCACCAACTTCTGAAATCCTCAAAAGACATAGACTCCTCAGTGCACCCTTCTTCATGCATTGAGAAATTTGCAGCATTTAGAAATATGTTGACAATGCCCTGATCTGAACTTGATCTAGCTTCATTATCTTTTATGCATAATATATCCTTAAAAATGGAAATCATAACAGACTCCAAATCAGACCTGCACCTCGAATTCCACATGCATCAACAAAAAAAATAAAAAGGGGCAGAAAAGAAAGTAAATCAATACTCAACAGAGTATTATAACTGAATATTTGACATTTCAATACATTGAAAATATTTGCTTTTTATTCTAGTGAGCATTTACAAAGATGTCTAGGAGGCTATATCATTATTCTAAATAAGAAATCACAAATAACATATAAACAGGGATGACAATACCATCAGTTGTAGAAGCAAATCACAAATATCAGCTGATTAAAACTAACAAAGTTATTTAAATCTAAGGAATGAAATCCGGCTGCTTGGAGATAGAATAATTAGAGGCGAGAGACATCAAGATATAAAGTGACTAAAGTTCACCTATTCATAAAGAAATATAACGATCAATATAAGAATAATAATCAGAAAATAAGTAAAACAGCATTAGTGTTTAATTGTTTACACAAGAAAAAGGGTGTTCCGCTATGATCAGACCTACAAATAGAGTTAACTTTTAAAATGCATAGAACTAGCAGTAGCAAGAATCGCAAATTCACCTCCCTACAAATTTATCCCCATTTACATCCAATAAGCGAAAGATGAATTCTTCAATGTCATCTCTTGTTCCTTTCTCGTAAGTAGCCTGCGAAACGGATAATCAAACTTCAAATAAATCTAATTTAGGGATATAACAACAAAAGATGATGATGATTATGTAAGTGACCTTAGCAACAACGAGGTCTTCAAAAGTTAAATTCTGATCCTTGCGCTCTTGAGTAACTAAATGGAACATTCTATCCCCAAGCGGGCCATGGAGTCCAAAATATGACTACAATGAAAAAGAAGGGATTATATTAGGGTTTATTGAACAATTAACACACGAGAGAGAGAAAAGAAAACCTGAAAAACAGAGGGAGAGATGTGTTGGGCATTGCTCTGAGACTTGGCAGCGAGCGAATCGAAGAGAGACCTTAAGTCTTCAAGTTCGTGGTGAGTAAAGGCTCTGCAAGAATTAACTTTTTGTTATCTTAGATTACTCAGATCGAATGAGAGTGTGTGTGGAGAGAGAAAGAACGAAAGAAAGAGGAACCTGGAAGCTGAAACAAAACGGGGATCGGTTGGAACTGACCGAGACTCAGAGTTGCCCATTGCTAATTCCTTCTCTCTTGTCCCAATCAGAATCAACTGTCTTCCTTTCTCTCCCGTTTCGGTTTTCGCAGTTTCTACTTTCTGCCCCTCCCCCTCTTTTCTCTCCCCTCTCTCTCTCTCACATCTTTGTATATTTCCAAACGAGAAATGAGGCTAATTTTTGTTACAGACGGAGAAAGAAAAAATATGGGTAAACTAGTTTTAATTTAACATGGATAGTAAAATAATATTTTTTTATCTAAATATTATTAAAAAAAAATTAAATACAACATTTATTGTTAATGATTTTGGATTGTCTTCTACTTTAAGAATTAGAACTTTCAAGTTACTATGACTCTTAACTCTTGACAAAGTAATAAAGTTATCCGTGAGTGAACATTAATTTTAGTAGATAAAATCTTACATATGATAATAATTGACTCTAATTCTTGTTTATTGTTATTGTAAAATACATTGTTAATGAAAATTGTCTCCGTTAGAACTTAAATGACAACCCTGAATCTGAAAAGATCAAATTCATCTTTTGAATATATACTTTGTTCGCTAATATTTCTATCGATCACTACCGTCGCTCCAATTACGTTGTTGCCAAGTTCATTAACTATTAACCTTATTCAGTTGCATAAACATGAAGTCTGGTCTATATTTCGCAGTAGCATTACTACGACTACTGGCTTCAAAGTCAACTTGTAGTTGGGTAGTCCCGAACATTTGATGTCAAACTGTGGTGTGAACTACTCCTGTTGTACGTCTTCATTCTCATCAGCTTGACATGTTATGTCAGAACTTAGATATTCCTTTTCTATCCCTGAAAAATCTGTCAAGATGAAATCGTTTACCTTCTCGACACTCTCAAGTGTGGGTGCAAGAATTGTCCTACTCTAAAAATACCTCTAATCTGACATATTTTGCAACAAATTTGGATATGCAAAATTACCAAGTGAGAGAGAGAGAGTCATCAGTTGTTGTAATCAACAAATCATCTAAAATTTCAACTTCTGACTCATCACCAACAGTAGAACTAATATTTCTATTTTCAACATCAAATATCTAATTAGCAAATCTTTTTATTTTACCATCATGTTGATCTAAAGAAGACATTAGAAGGCTCATGTCCGTATGCAACTTCAGAACTTTACAGAACGTTCACAGATGGATGAGTTAATAGCTGATGACAATATATTGGGTTTACTCCCTTTAAGAATCACTGAAAGTATCTGTCTAAAATCATCTCCTAGAACCACAACCTTACCACCAAATAATTGATGTGTATGTTGATCAGTAATTGACATAAAATTTCTAAGTATTTGATCAGGTGCTTCAAAGCGCATTTTATTGAGCATTGGAGTTTCATCTCAAATTATTAAGCTACTTTGGATAAGCAGCTCAGCCTTCAAACTGCCATGTTTGATGTGGCAAGTAGATTCATCAGTAATTGTAATAGGTAATAAAAATCTAGAATGAGCTTTTTTGCCACCAAGTAGGAGTAAAGACCAAGATTCTGAAAACTGGTTCAAACCTCCGGTCAAACCAGTCAAATCATTAACTGACGAGATTTGCGGTTCAGTTAGAAACTATAACTGCCAAATTTAAAAATTGCTGTTGAACCATCGAACCGGACGAGAATCGATCAATCGAATCGAACTAGAACCCGACTGGTTTTCAAAAATTTTCTCAAACGGCACCGTTTTGTTTCAAACCAAAGAAACCCTAATCAAACTAAAGCACCTTCACAACATAACTCACTCACTCCTCCTTCCAACCCCTTCCTGAATTAGAAAGCAACCCAGCCAACCCTAGCCTCCAAACTCTGAAGGCTCAAACAACAACCCTAGCTTCCAGTACCACCGTCGTCTTTGTCGAGCAGCTTCTTCATGGTAGCTGTCGTCTTCGTTTTCCCTCTGGTCACTTTTGTCTTTGTCTGCCCAATGGTCGTCGTCATCCTCGTCTACCCTCTGGTCACTGTCGTCTTCATCTACTCGCCGAAGGTGAATATTCAGTGCCCCGTTGTCTCTTTTTTGCATTGCGACAGCTCCGCCGTGCTTGTTTGCGAGGTCGCGGTGAAGCACACCTGCAAAACCACTAGCACCACTCTCGTTCATCGCGACACCACCGTTCATCGCACCTCCGTCCTCATTGTTATTTAGCACCCTGTCGCTGCTTTCAATCGCGGTATCTTTTCCTTCCTCATTCATCGAAGAAATGACCTCGGTGCCATTGCTTTGCTCCGCCATGCGACAACAGATCCACAATGAGTGAGGTCGTATTTTGCTCAATTGAATTTCTTAGATCTAAACTCTCAATGTGCAATTCTATTACTTCTTCTACTGCATCTCTGATTTTTTAATTTTGGCATAAAGTATTTTAGTTGTTGCAATTGGTTTTGTTGTTGCCGAATTTGTGTTGCTACTTCATTGTAATAACTAATTTGCTATCATATAATTTCTATTGTTACTGATTTTAGATCTAAAATTGTGGTTGATGATTGTTGAATTGTTAATTGATTCTGACAAGATTGAACGCATATCTGGTTGTTAGCTATGATTGAACTATCTTAGAGATTTTCCTCCCATCACTTGAATCATTGAATGATTAGCTATGCTCCACTACTGTTCTGTACTATATATTATGTATTTTTTGTGTTGATTGAATCATTGAATGATTAATTCACCGTTGGATTTTTTGGGTTAATTTTTGAAAAAAAAATTGTTAATCTTTATTAAAATTGTGCTAAAATTGTCATCAGCTGAAAATCTTGTTAAAATTTATTAAAATTATGCTGAAATTTTTGTTAAAAGTTTTTCAGGATTTCTATTTGTTCATTATGATATATGTTTTGTTTGAGAAGAAATAAATTTGTTATCTTTGTTTTTAATGAAGAAATAGATGAATTGAATTAATTCATTTAACTAGATAAGTAGATGATTCGAATATTTATTATTGATTTGGTTAATTCAATGAATTTTTTATTTCTTGTGACTATCTTTAATTTCATATAATATTGTATTTGACTCATGTATTGTATTGAAAAGTGATTATGAGGTTTTAATTAGAATTATACTTTTAAATTGTATATATTTAAGATTGGTGAATTCTACCAACCCTCTCTAAAATAACATGTAAGTTACCCTTCATGATGTGTCACACTTTAATTGGTTATTATCTTAATTATAGTTAGGTTATTTTGTAATTTATTATTTTAAATAGGTAATTGTATAATTTCTTAAAATATTAAAATTTTACCCCGTAAACAGCGCTGACTTAGTTGATCTACTGCCTCTCACGCAATCTCTTTTTACAGTGCATCATTCCTTAACGTGCATCATTCCTTAACGAGTCGTTGAATTCCCATGGCTTGTAACTTTCTCGTTCTTTCCAGTATAGCCAGCCCCGACTCATTGCTATCTCCTATCCTCTCACTCAATCCTTTTTTGCAGTGGATCACTCCTTACCAACATAATTAATGGTTAGTTCGGTTATTAAATTTTTTTCATTAAAAATAATATATGGAATATATATTCATATGTAAAATATAATATAATAAAATAAATCTATTCAGAGTACTTAAAAGTATAATTAAAATCAGGAATATACAAATATAATAATAAAATTTGTACTCTAAACAAGTAAATATATTTTTTATCATACATAAATTATTTAAAAAATATAAATTATTAAAATTAATAACACAAATTTAAAATGATAAAATTCAACTTTCTTACAAGTATTTTTTATAGTATTTTTATTCTTTCAATTTTTAATTTATTAATATTTTATTATTTAATTAATGATTAAACAAATTATTTTCATGAAAAATTATTTTTTGTATAATTTTAAAGAAGAGACCAATATAACAGTTTAAAAATTAATGTAAACATGATATTTTAAATAAAAAATAGTTAATATTAAAATTTTTAAATACAAAAATAAATTGTATAGATATTCAAGATATAAATATGAAATATATGTTTAAAATATATAAAGAAGACAAAAATAATTATTTATTTCTCATGAATACTCCCATTTTATCTGTTTTATTTATTTTATGCATATATTTATATTTATCTTTTAAATATTTATACAAATTATTTTTGTATTTAAAAATTTTAATATTAAATATTTTTATTGAAAATTTTATTTTTTACGTTATTTTTTATAAAAATAATTTGTTTAATCATTAATTAAATAATAAAGTACTAATAAATTATAAATGAAAAAAATAAAAATATTATAAAAAAATACAGTAAGAAAATTGGATTTTATTATTATAAATTTGTATTATTAATTTTAATAATATATTTATTTTTTAAATAATTTATGTATGATAAAAAATATGTTTACTTGGTTAGAGTACAAATTTTATTATTATATTTATATGTTCATGATTTTAAATATACTTTTAAGTATTTTGAATAGATTTATTTTATTATATTATATTTTACATATGAATATATATTCCATCATGTAATTAAATAAAGATATATTTTTGTAATGAAAAAATTTAATAACTGAACTAACCATTAATGACGATGATGTTGGTAAGGAGTGATTCATGGGTCATGGCCAAAAAAAGGGAATTGAGTGAGAGGACAAGAGATAGAAATGAAATCGGTGGCTATACTGGAAAGAACGGAGAAGTTAGGAGCCATGGGAATTCAATGACCCATTAAGGAATGATGCACTGTAGAAAGAGATTACATGAGAACGTGTTTCAATTAACGGGGTAGAATTTTAATATTTTAAAAAATTATACAATTACCCATCTAAAATAATAAATTACAAAATAACTCAACTATAGTTAAGATAATAACCAATTAAAGTGTGACACATCATGAAGGGTAATTTACATGTTATTTCAGAGGAGGTTGGGTAGAATTCACCTTTAAGATTTATATCAGAATATATTTATATTTTTGTATATTTATTTATAATTTGATATGTTATTTTATTATAATTCGGTTATTTCGGTTGAATTACGATTGAACCTCTAAATCGATAAACTAGTAGCTCAAGCGGTTTGATGACCGATTCAATTTTTAGAACCTTGGTAAAGACACAATTTCACTGGATGTAACATTTAAAATAATTTTTTTCTCTAGACTGAATAGTAGAATAAATGTCTTACCACACCCATCAAGCCCATAAAAGAAGTAAAAACCACTAGAGTCAGTAATAACAGCATTGAGTATCTTATCGAATACTAACCTTTACTCATGAGTCATCTTTTGTTCTGTATATAATTTTAAATGAGTCAACTCATTTGTGTCATATGTTAACTCCTCTTCTATTAGCTTATTCTAAAAAAGGCGAATATCAGACAGCTCCAGATATGACATTAATTGATAGTCTCTTAAAGATCTCGCATTGCTATTGAGTATCCTCTCAATCTCAATAAGTCAGAGATTTTTTAATTCGTCATCAATCATGTTTAATCCTAGCAAAAGCACACGATAGTTTTATGAAATATTTAATAAGTAATTACAAAATAAAACCCATTAATATTATTAATAAAAACAAAATTAAAAAGAGAATAAAATCTTGATATAAAAAAAAAGACAGTGAAATATATTGGTTTTTCAATGCTTTTCCTCTCTCATATAGTATCTCGTCAAACAATAATGTTTAAGTTGCATTCCAAACACGATATGGTTTGCCAACACTATTAGATATCAGTAGCATTACAAATAATTTTCTCAATTTATGACCAAATACAAATTCAGTTACCTCATTAATCGTTGTAATGAATTTTCTATCGTCACACAGTAGTCCCATAAAATAGCAAGCATCTTGAAAGCTAGGAAAATTGTTAAATTAGGAATGATTTTTTAGTTTCATCATAAAGTGTGTCAATCCTATTATTTGCTTATAAAAATAAATGAAATTAACTACACTTTAAAATTAATAACCTTATAAATTATGTAAAGTTAGAAAAAAAAATTTAATTTTTTCAAACTACTAAATTAATTCAATTTTTTAGGACCAACATTAGAAACAAAATTTAGTATAAAGAAATGTCAAATTAAAATTTTCTTTTAAATAGCATAAATACTCTCACATTTTTACAAAATAAGTAATTCCATTCAATTTAATATAATTTTTTGTAATTAGCACATTTGTTTATAAATTATATAAATTTTTAAAAAATACTTTTAAACACATTTGCTTACATAAGAATTCAAAAAAATTATATTTTAAATTTAACATTTTAAACACAATACTTTAATTAGTGATTAGAAATTAGAAATAGTTTCTTTTAAATAATTACACATTAAAAATTAACAACTAACTTAATTATATCAACAATAATTCATATTAAAAATTTAAAACTTTATGACATCAAATACTAAATTAGAAATTAACAATATATCAACGGTGTGAATTGAAAATAAAATCACAAGTAATAACCAAATAACTTTAACTTATATTTAAAAAAAAATTCTAAATTTCAAACATAAAAATAAAAAAAAACAAAAGAAAAATAGCAGCGCAAGAAAAAAAATATTTTTACCAAAACAAACATTGTTTGACATTATTTTATTAGATAGGCTCTAAAAAGAAATTCTAAAACATGTACATTCAAATTCTCAATTTTTATTCTCAATCTTGATCATCTTTGAAGTTGAGGTATCTACTTTCGCTTCCGAATCTTCTGACTCCGGTGATAGTTACTTTGTTGGCGTAATAGCATTTTTCAACACTTCAAATTTACCATTGTCCACAACCTCATTGAAAAATGAAAACAATATATTTTGTATAAAATACTATGTTAAATTAAAGACATTCTTCTCATATTTTATTTTAACTCAATAATTTTTTTGAATAAAATTAGAATTTAACTTTAAGAAAAAAAATTCATTTTTTGAATAATTATCTTTGCATCTATTACTTCCTCCCCTTTAATAATTGAAGATGTCTTTGAAGTTGGAAGCAAACCATCAGTGTAGTCAATATCTTGAGATTATAATTAATTATTAATTATTAATTATTTTATATAAATTAGATACTATCAATGATTAAGGAATCAAAAAGTTATTTAATTTTTAATAGAAATTATAATTGTAATTGCACCCCTAATTGAATTGAATAGGATGAGCTTCTTTGAATTTATTTATGAAGTCCACATCATGAGTCATCTTCCTAACCTTATAAGGTGAAAAATATGATTATCAGATATTTAAACTTCAATGATAAAAAAAGTCTTGTCAATTAGGATAAGCAAAAGTTTAGGTATATCACATATATCTTCTTTGTGCAGGATATCATTTAACATATTAATAATAAAAAATTATAAAAATTATTATTAAAAATACCTCTATTAATATTTTTAAAAGTAAATATTGATTGTAATCTATCAATAACAGTGGATTAAGTATTTTTACACAGTTATTTTTTAAAATTTATTTTGTCTCCTTATCAAAGACTACAAAATATGCAGTTATAGTCATCAATGACACCAAACTTGATTCAGTACCTGGTTAGCAAAAAAATAACATAAAAAAAAAGTTAAATATAAACTTATTCAATATTTAATCCATTGTGATTAGACTTTAACTTTAAAAAATAAATTAAAAATTTGGAGTTATGGATAAAAGAAGACGGCCACATTTTAAACACTTAAAATTTTTGTAAAAGTATAGATAGTTTTTGGAGGATCTATAATATGACTTATGGTAGACAAGACAAAACAAACAACAATCTAAAAAAAACTTACCAAAATAAATAAGATGAATAAATAAAAATAATCTCTTTGCAACGAAATGAAATTTTTTTTTTTCAAAATTTTTTCAGCTAAAATATTATTATATCTAGTTCCTTTAACTATTCATTGGTTTTAGCTTCATAAATTTTTAAAAATACAGTCTCATTTAAAATTTTATCAATATTGCTTCTAGGTCCTTCGTATCTTATAAAGCTAAATAAAGTGAAAAAATTACATTAGATAACACACATATAAACTTAAACTCAAGAATTAAAAAAAATATACCCTATCTTTAAATTGGATGACATTTTTATCTTTAAGATTAAAATATCTTTGTGTCATACATAAAATTTTGTAAAACAATCTCCCATAACAAATTTAATTTATTACATAAAGAGTAAAAACTCACATAAAAAGAATAATTGAATTTTGAGTACTTTTGGAGTATTACTTATTATCCAAATTAATTAATTTTATAAAGACCAGTTGAAAAAATAAATTTACGAGGCCTGCTACACATACAAGTCTTTTTGACTTACAAGCCCAACAAAACACACGCATTACAATCCCACATTCAAGAGTAAATAAACGCACGTTATTCAACCACTTCATGTTTCCAAAGCGCGCTACTCACCATGCATTATGAATGATTCTTCTTCTTCTAACTCCATGAAAACGAGTTTCTTGCCAAATTTGAAAATAATGGAACTTCATAAATACACCCAAACGATTACAGAAATACACCCAAACGGTTACAGAAATTCACCCAAACGATGATAGAAATACACCCAAAGGATTACAGAAATACACCCAAAGAATTACAAAACTACACCCAAAGGATTTAAGAAATACACCCAAAATTCGTTGAAGTACACCTTATGCATAATTTATAACTCTTTCTCTTTCTCCTCATAATCTTCTGCTGCTTATTCTTCAAAAATGATTTCAGAACTTGATGTCAAAAAATAATGGAAATCGAGAATAATGAAAAAAGAAAACAGAGAAAAAAGCATGTAAATGAAGAAGGAGAAAGAGAATGCAAGAAACGAAAGAAAAGAAGAAGAAGAAGAGTGGTGGACGAAATTGTGATCATTAACAATGGCTCCAAAGACTTGGTGCTCTCAAACGTAAATCACACTTTGTCATAACTCTGCACAACTAACCAGCAAGTGTTCTGGGTCGTCCAAGTAATACCTTACGTGAGTAAGGGTCGATCCCACAAAGATTGTTGGTATGAAGCAAGCTATGGTCATCTTGTAAATCTCAGTTAGGCGGATAGTAAAAGTTATGGAGTTTTCAAATAGCAAATAAATAAAGCAGAAAATAAAGATAGAGTTACTCATGTAATTCAATGGTGGGAATTTTAGATAAGTGCATGGAGATGCTGTGTCCCTTCTGAATCTCTGCTTTCATCAAATCCTTCTTACTCCTTTCCATGGCAAGCTGTATGTAGGGCATCACCGTTGTCAATGGCTACATCCCATCCTCTCAGTGAAAAAGGTCCAAATGCTCTGTCACAGCACGGCTAATCATCTGTCGGTTCTCGATCATGTCGGAATAGAATCCATTGATTTTTTTACGTTTGTCATCACGCCCAACAATCGCGAGTTTAAAGCTCATCACAGTCATTCAATCCCGGAATCCTACTCAGAATACCATAGACAAGGTTAAACTTTCCGGATTCCCATGAATGCCATCATCAATTCTAGCTTATACCACGAAGATTCTGATTAAGAAATCCAAGAGATATGCGCCCGGTCTAAGGTAGAATGAAAGTGGTTGTTAGTCACGCGTTCATAGGTGAGAATGATGATGAGTGTCACGGATCATCACATTCATCATGTTGAAGTGCAACGAATATCTTAGAATAAGAACAAGCGGAATTGAATAGAAAATAGTAGTAATTGCATTAAAACTCGAGGTACAGCAGAGCTCCACACCCTTAATCTATGGTGTGTAGAAACTCCACCGTTGAAAATACATAAGTGATGAAGGTCCAGGCATGGCCGAATGGCCAGCCCCCCCAAAACATGATCAATAGTCTCCTAAGATGAATAATAAAATAAAGCTGAGACCAAAGATGTAACGTGGTCGAAAGACAACTAGTACAATAGTAAAATGTCTTATTTATACTAAACTAGCTACTAGGGTTTACAGAAGTAAGTAATTGATGCATAAATCCACTTCCGGGGCCCACTTGGTGTGTGCTTGGGCTGAGCTTGATCTATCCACGAGCTGAGGCTTCTCTTGGAGTTGAACGCCAAGTTGTAATGTGTTTTGGGCGTTCAACTCTGGTTCGTGACGTGTTTCTGGCGTTTGACTCTAGAATGCAGCATGGAACTGGCGTTGAGCGCCAGTTTACATGTCTAATTACGAATAAAGTATGAACTATTATATATTACTAGAAAGCTCTGGATGTATACTTTCCAACGCTATTGAGAGCGCGCCATTAGGAGTTCTATAGCTCCAGAAAATCCATTTCAAGTGCAGGGAGGTCAGATTCCAACAGCATCAGCAGTCCTTTGTCAGCCTCCTATTAGAGTTTTGCTCAGGTCCTTCAATTTCAGCCAGAAAATACCTGAAATCACAGAAAAACACACAAACTCATAGTAAAGTCCAGAAATGTGAATTTAGCATAAAAACTAATGAAAACATCCCTAAAAGTAACTAGATCATACTAAAAATTACCTTAAAACAATGCCAAAAAGCGTATAAATTATCCGCTCATCACAACACCAAATTTAGATTGTTGCTTGTCCCCAAGCAACTAAAAATCAATTAGGATAAAAAGAAGAGAATATACTGTAAATTCTAAAATATCAATGAATATTAATTCTAATTAGATGAGCGGGACTTGTAGCTTTTTGCTTTTGAACAGTTTTGGCATCTCACTTTCTCCTTTGAAGTTTAGAATGATTAGCATCTATAGGAACTTAGAATTTTAGATAGTGTTATTGATTCTCCTAGTTAAGTTTGTTGATTCTTGAACACAGCTACTATTATGAGTCTTGGCCGTGGCCCTAAGCATTTTGTTTTCCAGTATTACCACCGGATACATAAATACCACAGACACATGACTGGGTGAACCTTTTCAGATTGTGACTCAGCTTTGCTAGAGTCCCCAGTTAGAGGTGTCCAGAGCTCTTAAGCACACTCTTTTTGCTTTGGATCACGACTTTAACCATTCAGTCTCAAGCTTTTCACTTGGACCTGCATGCCACAAGCACATGATTAGGGACAGCTTGATTTAGCCGCTTAGGCCTAGATTTTATTTCCTTGGGCCCTCCTATCCATTGATGCTCAAAGCCTTGGATCCTTTTTACCCTTGCCTTTTGGTTTTAAGGACTATTGGCTTTTTTTGCTTGATTTTTCTTTTTCTTTCTATTTTTTTTCGCAAGCTTTTGCTTTTTCACTGCTTTTTCTTGCTTCAAGAATCAATTTCATGATTTTTCAGATTGTCAATAACATTCTCTTTGTTCATCATTCTTTCAAGATCCAACAATTTTAACATTCATAAACAACAAGATAAAAAATATGCATTGTTTAAGCATTCATTCAGAAAACAAAAAGTATTGTCACCACATCAATATAATTAAACTAAATTCAAGGACAATTTTCGAAATTTATGTACTTCTTATTCTTTTGAATTAAAAAGATTTTTCATTTAAGAGAGGTGAAGGATTTATGGAATTTATTCATAGCTTTAAGACATAGTTACTACATACTAACGATCATGAAGTAGAGACACAAAACATAGATAAAAATGAAAAACAGAAAAAATTAAGAACAAGGAATGAATCCACCTTAGTGGCGTCTTCTTCTTGAAGGACCAATGATGTCCTTAAGCTCTTCTATGTTCCTTCCTTGCCTTTGTTGCTCCTCCCTCATTGCTCTTTGATCTTCTCTAATTTCATGGAGAATGATGGAGTGCTCTTGATGTTCCACCCTTAATTGATCCACATTGTAACTCAAATCTTCTAAGGAAGTGTTGAGTTGTTCCCAATAGTTGTTGGGAAGAAAGTGCATCCCTTGAGGCATCTCCGGAATTTCTTGGTGATGAGCTTTCTCATGCGTCTCTTGGATTCCATGAGTGGGCTCTCTTGTTTGCTCCATCTTTTTCTTAGTGATGGGCTTGTCCTCCTCAATGAGGATGTCTCCTTCTATGATAACTCCAGCTGAGTAACTGGTGCACGAAATTGCAATCACACTTTTGCAACTCCGCACAACTAACCAGCAAGTGCACTGGGTCGTCCAAGTAATACCTTGCGTGAGCAAGGGTCGATCCCACGGAGATTGTCGGCTTGAAGCAAGCTATGGTTATCTTGTAAATCTTAGTCAGGATATCAGAAATTATCAGGATTGATTGTAAAAAGCAAAAGAACATGAAATGGTTACTTGTTTTGCAGTAATGGAGAATAGGTTGAGGTTTTGGAGATGCTCCATCTTCTGAATCTCTGCTTTCCTACTGTCTTCTTCATCAAACACGCAAGGCTCCTTCCATGGCAAGCTGTATATAGGGTTTCACCGTTGTCAGTGGCTACCTCCCATCCTCTCAGTGAAAACGTTCCTATGCTCTGTCACAGCATGGCTAATCATCTGTCGGTTCTCGGTCAGGCCGGAATAGAATCCATTGATTCTTTTGCGTCTGTCACTAACGCCCCGCCTGCTAGGAGTTTGAAGCACGTCACAGTCATTCAATCATTGAATCCTACTCAGAATACCACAGACAAGGTTTAGACCTTCCGGATTCTCTTGAATGCCGCCATCAGTTCTAGCTTATACCACGAAGATTCTGGTTAAGGAATCCAAGAGATATCTACTCAATCTAAGGTAGAACGGAGGTGGTTGTCAGGCACACGTTCATAGTTGAGAATATGATGAGTGTCACGGATCATCACATTCATCCGGGTTAAGAACAAGTGATATCTTAGAATGGAAGCAAGCATGATTGAATAAGAAACAGTAGTAATTGCATTAATCCATCAAGACACAGCAGAGCTCCTCACCCCCAACCATGGGGTTTAGAGACTCATGCCGTGGAAGGTACACAAAGAAACGTGTAGAGTGTCATGAGGTACTGATACAATGTCAAAAGATCCTATTAATAGTAGACTAGTAACCTAAGGTTTACAGAAATGAGTAAATGACAGAAAAATCCACTTCCGGGCCCACTTGGTGTGTGCTTGGGCGGAGCATTGAAGCTTTCAAGTGTAGAGACCTTTTCTGGAGTTAAACGCCAGCTTTCATGCCAGTTTGGGCGTTTAACTCCAAGTTTTATGCCAGTTCCAGCGTTAAACGCTGGAATTTCTGAGGCTGATTTGCCACGCCGGTTTGGACCATCAAATCTTGAGCAAAGTATGGACTATCATATATTGTTGGAAAGCCCAGGATGTCTACTTTCCAACGCCGTTAAGAGCGCGCCAATTGGGCTTCTGTAGCTCCAGAAAATCCACTTCGAGTGCAGGGAGGTCAGAATCCAACAGCATCTGCAGTCCTTTTCAGTCTCTGAATCAGATTTTTGCTCAGGACCCTCAATTTCAGCCAGAAAATACCTGAAATCACAGAAAAACACACAAACTCATAGTAAAGTCCAGAAAAGTGAATTTTAACTAAAAACTAATAAAAATATACTAAGAACTCAACTAAAACTACTAAAAACATACTAAAAACAATGCCAAAAAGGGTATAAATTATCCGCTCATCACAACACCAAACTTAAATTGTTGCTTGTCCCCAAACAACTGAAAATCAAAATAGGATAAAAAGAAGAGAATATACTATAGACTCCAAAATATCAAAGAAACATAGTTCTAATTAGATGAGCGGGACTAGTAGCTTTTTGCCTCCGAACAGTTTTGGCATCTCACTCTATCCTTTGAAGTTCAGAATGATTGGCATCTATAAGAACTCAAAACTCAGATAGTGTTATTGATTCTCCTAGTTAAGTATAATGATTCTTGAACATAGCTAGTGTATGAGTCTTGGCCGTGGCCCAAACAACTCTGTCTTCCAGTATTACCACCGGATACATACATGCCACAGACACATAATTGGGTGAACCTTTTTAGATTGTGACTCAGCTTTGCTAGAGTCCCCAATTAGAGGTATCCAGGGTTCTTACGCACACTCTTTTTTCCTTGGTTCACAACTTTTTTTTTTCGAAAATTTTTTTTTCACTGCTTTTTCTTGCTTCAAGAATCACTTTGATGATTTTTCAGATCCTCAATAACAGTTCTCCTTTTCCATCATTCTTTCAAGAGCCAACAATTTTAACATTCTTAAAACAACAAATTCAAAAGACATATGCACTGTTCAAGCATTCATTCGGAAAACAAAAATTATTGTCACCACATCAAACTAATTCAACTAGTTTCAAGGATAAATTTCGAAATCCTGTACTTCTTGTTCTTTTGTGATTAAAGCATTTTTCATTTAAGAGAGGTGATGGATTCATAGGACATTCATAACTTTAAGGCATAAATTTTATTAATTATGAATTAAGAACAAGACTCAAATATAGATATAAGATGAGACTAAAAAAAAAATAAAAAATAGGAATAGAAAACAAAAGAAAAAAAATGCAAAAATAGGCTCCTAATGATAGAGGTTTTCACAGAGTTAGGACTCAACAACCTTGATTTTGAGAAGTGGATGCTCCCTCAGCTTGAGAGGAGAGCTTTTGGCATTTCATCTCTTGGAGTTCACGCCCCTGCTTCTCTTGTTCCTTCAGCAATTTGCATAGCATGCAGTTCTGATTCTGCTGTTCTTCCTTCAGTTGCTCCATAGTTTCTTGCAACTTGGTGATAGATGCTTCTAGGCTGGCCCAGTAGCCAATTTCAGGGAATTCAGGGAGGAACTCCTGCGCCCTCCTTTTGATAGAGTTGTCTTGCATTTGTCCTTCCATTGACTTCTTGGTGATTGGATGTTCAATGGGTATGAATTCATCTACTCCCATCTTCACCCCAGCCTCTTTACAGAGCAAGGAAATCAAGCTTGGGTAAGCCAATTTGGCTTCAGTGGAATTTTTATTTGCAATTGTGTAGATCTCACAAGCAATCACATGATGAACCTCCACTTCTTTTCCAAGTATAATGCAATGAATCATCACTGCTCTCTTGATGGTGACCTCAGAACGGTTGCTAGTGGGCAGTATGGAACGCCCAATAAAGTCTAGCCAACCTCTTGCAATTGGTTTGAGGTCTCCCCTCTTGAGTTAGTTTGGGACACCCTTAGAATTGGTTATCCACTTAGTTCCAGGGAGGCATATGTCCTCTAGAACTTGATCCAACCCTTTATCTGCTCTCACCATCCTCCTATTAAAAGAGTCAGGATCATCTTGCAGTTGAGGCAATTTGAAGATTTCTCTTATTTTGTCCAGATGGAAGTACATAACTTTCCCTCTGACCATGGTTCTGTAGGTATGGTAAGCAGTTCCAGTCATTCTCTGCTTATCTGTTAACCACAGATTTGAGTAGAATTCCTGAACCATGTTCCTTCCAACCTTTATCTCAAGATTGGTTAGAACTTCCCATCCTCTGTTTCGAATTTGCTCTTGGATCCCCGGATATTCATCTTCTTTCAGATCAAATTTCACTTCCGGGATCACTTACCTCAGACCCATTATCTTGTGATAATGGTCTTCATGTTCTTTGGTTAAGAACTTCTCTTGATTCCAAATATTCTTTGGATTATTCTCTTTCTTTCCTCTTACATTGGTTTGTTTTCCCTTAGGAGCCATGATCTTGATGAATCTTGGCTTAGTGATCATGGAAAAGCACACCAAACTTAGAGGTTTGCTTGTCCTCAAGCAAAACAAAGAAGAGAAGAGAGAGAGAGGAAGATGAAATTCGAATGGTGTGGTGGAATGAGGGGGGACAAACGTGTATTTATAAGGTGGGGAGGGGAGATTTCGAAAAGAAAAGAGAAATTTGAAAGGAGATTTGAGAAGATATGGAAAGAATTTGAGAGAAAGGTGAGTTTTTGAACAACATTTGGAATTGATTTGAAATAGATTTGAAGAATGGTTTTGATTTTTGAAGATTTGAAAGTGAATGATGAATGGTTGAAGTGTGATTTTGTAGAAAAGTATGGGTAAGAAAAGGAAAGTTTGAAAAAAATTTGGTTTGAAAACAAAATTGTGGTCCCCCCACCTTTCTGGCGTTAAACGCCCAGAATGGCACCCATTCTGGCGTTTAACGCCCATTTGATGCCCCTTTTGGGCGTTTAACGCCCAGCCAGGTGCCCTGGCTGGCGTTAAACGCCAGAATTCCTTTATCACTGGGCGTTTTTCCAAAACGCCCAGGATGCTGCACACCTGGCGTTAAACGCCCAGAATGGTGCCCATTCTGGCGTTTAACGCCCAAAATGGCACCATTCCTGGCGTTAAACGCCCAGAATGGTACCCATTCTGGCGTTTAACGCCCAAAATGCCCCTTACTAGCGTTTTTTTGCCAGTAAGCTCATTTTCTCTGCTTTTTGAGCTGAATCCTTCTGTAACTCTGTGAATTCCTTCATTTTTGATACTTGCCTCTGTAAGAACAAATCATATAACCTCCTAATGACTGGGTTGCCTCCCAGCAAGCGCTTCTTTACTGTCTTTAGCTGGACCTTCACTGAGAATCACTCAAGTCTCAGTTTTGAGCATTCCTGCTCAAAATTGCCTTCAAGATAATGCTTGATTCTCTGTCCATTAACAATGAACTTTCTGTCAGAATCAATATCCTGAAGCTCAACATATCCATATGGTGAAACTCCTGTAATCACATACGGACCCCTCCACCGGGATTTGAGTTTTCCCGGAAACAATTTGAGCCTAGAGTTGAAGAGCAGAACTTTTTGTCCTGGCTCAAAGACTCTGGTTGACAACTTCTTGTCATGCCATTTCTTCGCCTTTTCCTTATAAATTTTTGCATTTTCAAAGGCATTGAGTCTGAACTCCTCTAGCTCATTTAGCTGGAGCAGTCTCTTTTCACCAGCTAACTGTGCATCCATGTTTAGGAATCTGGTTGCCCAGTAGGCTTTATGTTCCAGTTCCACGGGCAGATGACAGGCCTTCCCATACACCAGTTGGTATGGAGAGGTTCCTATAGGAGTCTTGAATGCTGTTCTGTATGCCCACAGAGCATCATCCAAGCTCTTTGCCCAATCCTTTCTCCGGGCTATCACAGTCCGTTCTAGGATTCTTTTTAGCTCTCTGTTAGAGACTTCAGCTTGCCCATTTGTCTGTGGATGATACGAAGTTGCCACTTTATGGCTGATTCCATATCTAACCATAGCAGAGTATAGCTGTTTATTGCAGAAATGAGAGCCCCCATCACTGATTAGTACTCTGGGAACACCAAATCTGCTGAAGATGTGTTTCTGGAGGAATTTTAGCACGGTCTTGGTATCATTAGTGGGTGTAGCAATTGCTTCTACCCACTTAGATACATAGTCCACCGCCACCAGAATGTAAGTGTTTGAGTATGATGGTGGGAATGGACCCATGAAGTCAATTCCCCATACATCAAACAATTCTATCTCTAATATCCCTTGTTGAGGCATGGCATATCCGTGAGGCAAGTTACCAGCTCTTTGGCAACTGTCACAGTTACGCACAAACTCTCGGGAATCTTTATAGAGAGTAGGCCAGTAGAAGCCACACTGGAGGACTTTAGTGGATGTTCGCTCACTTCCAAAATGTCCTCCATACTGTGATCCATGGCAATGCCATAGGATCCTTTGTGCTTCTTCTCTGGGTACACATCTGCGGATCACTCCGTCAGCGCATCTCTTAAAGAGATATGGTTCATCCCAGAGGTAGTACTTGGCATCTGAAATTAATTTCTTTCTTTGCACACTGCTGTACTCCTTGGGTATGAACCTCACAGCTTTATAATTTGCAATATCTGCAAACCATGGAGCTTCCTGAATGGCAAAGAGTTGCTCATCTAGGAAAGTCTCAGAGATCTCAGTAGAAGGGAGGGACGCCCCAGCTACTGGTTCTATTCGGGACAGATGATCAGCTACTTGGTTCTCTGTCCCTTTTCTGTCTCTTATTTCTATATCAAACTCTTGCAGAAGCAACACCCATCTTATAAGCCTGGGTTTTGAATCCTGCTTTGTGAGTAAGTATTTAAGAGCAGCATGGTCAGTGTACACAACCACCTTGGACCCTACTAGATAAGATCTAAACTTGTCAATGGCATAAACCACTGCAAGTAATTCTTTTTCTGTGGTTGTGTAATTCTTCTGTGCATCATTTAGAACACGGCTAGCATAATAAATGACATGCAGAAGTTTGTTATGCCTCTGTCCCAACACTGCACCAATGGCATGGTCACTGGCATCACACATTAATTCAAATGGCAATGTCCAATCTGGTGCAGAGATGACTGGTGCTGTGACCAGCTTAGCTTTCAGGGTCTCAAACGCCTGCTGACACTGTGTGTCAAACACAAATGGTGTGTCAGCAGCTAGCAGGTCACTCAAAGGTTTTACAATTTTCGAAAAATCCTTTATAAACCTTCTATAAAATCCTGCATGCCCCAGAAAGCTTCTGATTGCCTTAACATTGGCAGGTGGTGGTAATTTTTCAATTACTTCTACCTTTGCCTTATCCACCTCTATTCCCTTGCTTGAAATTTTATGCCCAAGGACAAATCCCTCAGTCACCATAAAGTGACATTTCTCCCAGTTTAAAACCAGGTTAGTCTCTTGGCATCTTTTCAGGACAAGTGCTAGGTGATTAAGACAGGAGCTGAATGAGTCTCCATATACTGAGAAATCGTCCATGAAGACTTCCAGAAATTTCTCTACCATATCTGAGAAGATAGAGAGCATGCACCTCTGAAAGGTTGCAGGTGCATTGCACAGACCAAAAGGCATCCTTCTGTAGGCAAACACGCCAGAAGGGCAAGTAAATGCTGTTTTCTCTTGGTCCTGAGGATCTACTACAATTTGGTTGTAGCCTGAATAGCCATCCAAAAAGCAGTAGTAATCATGACCAGCTAGTCTTTCTAGCATTTGGTCTATGAATGGTAAAGGAAAATGATCCTTTCTGGTGGCTGTATTGAGCCTTCTGTAGTCAATACACATACGCCACCCTGTGACTGTTCTTGTAGGAACCAATTCATTTTTTTCATTATGAATCACTGTTATGCCTCCCTTTTTGGGGACAACTTGGACAGGGCTCACCCAGGGGCTATCAGAAATAGGATAAATAATCCCAGCCTCTAGTAATTTAGTGACCTCTTTCTGCACCACCTCCTTCATGGCTGGATTTAGCCTCCTCTGTGGTTGAACCACTGGTTTGGCATTATCCTCCAACAGGATCTTGTGCATGCATCTAGCTGGGCTAATGCCCTTAAGATCACCTATGGACCACCCAAGAGCTGTCTTGTGTGTCCTTAGCACTTGAATCAGTGCTTCCTCTTCCTGTGGATTTAAAGCAGAGCTTATAATCACTGGAAAAGTGTCACCCTCTCCCAGAAATACGTACTTCAGGGACGGTGGTAGAGGTTTGAGTTCAGGTTTGGGAGGTTTATCCTCCTCCTGAGGAATTTTCGAAAATTCCTTTGCTTCCTTTAGTTCTTCTTGATCAGGGTGAGCATCCTTGAAGATGTCCTCAAGCTCTGATTCTAGGCTTTCAGCCATATTGATCTCTTCTACCAGAGAGTCAATAATGTCAGCGCCCATGCAGTCAATTGGTGTGTCTGGATGCTGCATGGCTTTCACAGCATTCAACTTGAACTCATCCTCATTGACTCTCAGGGTTACTTTTCCTCTTTGTACATCAATGAGAGTTCGTCCAGTTGCTAGGAAAGGTCTTCCTAGAATGAGAGTTGCACTTTTGTGCTCCTCCATTTCCAGCACCACAAAGTCAGTTGGAAAGGCGAAGGGCCCAACCTTGACAATCATGTCCTCTATTATGCCTGATGGGTGTTTAATGGAGCCATCAGCAAGTTGGAGGCATATCCTGGTTGGCTTGACTTCTCCAGTCAACCCAAGCTTTCTGATAGTGGATGCAGGTATTAGATTGATGCTTGCTCCAAGATCACATAGGGCTGTCTTGGTGCAGGCACCTTCTAATGTGCATGGTATCATAAAGCTTCCAGGATCTTGAAGCTTTTCTGGTAAGCTTTTTAGAATGACTGCACTGCATTCTTCAGTGAGAAACACTTTTTTAGTTTCTCTCCAATCCTTCTTATGACTTAAGATCTCTTTCATGAACTTAGCATAAGAAGGTATTTGCTCAAGTGCCTCTGCAAACGGAATCTTTATTTCAAGAGTCCTTAGATAGTCTGCAAAGCGGGCAAATTGCTTATCCTGTTCCGCCTTGCAGAGTTTCTGAGGATAAGGCATCTTGGCTTGATATTCTTCAACCCTTGATGCTGCAGGTTTATTCCTTACAGAAGTGGTTGAAGAAGCCTTGTTAGAAGGATTACTGTTAGCACTCTCAGGTGTCTGATCCTCCCTTGGCGTCTGAACGCCAGGATTGGGTGGAAAATGGGCGTTTAACGCCAACTTTTCCCCCTTTTCTGGCGTTTGAACGCCAGAACTGGGCAAGGAATGGGCGTTTAACGCCAGCTTTCCTTCCCTTTCTGGCGTTTGAACGCCAATAACATTCCTCTCTGGGCTCTTACTGTCCTCAGAGGGATTTTGAACAGTGGTTTGGTTATCCTCTGTCAATTGTTCCTTGTTTGGCTTTTTGCTCTTTTGAGCAGTGGTGTTCAGTGTCTTCCCACTCCTCAGTTAAACTGCTTGACATTCCTCTGTTATCTGTTTAGCTATTTGCTATTTTGCTTGATTCAACTGCAGTTCTATGCTCTTATTAGCAACCTTAGTATCATGGAGCATTTCTTTAAATTCTGCTAACTGTTCTGTCATCAGGAGCAATTGTTGATTAAGCTCATTCATCTGTTCTTGAGGATTAGGATTAGTGACTAATGCCATGACTTCCTCTTTTGGAACGAACTCATTGCAAGAATATAAGTATTGGTTTCTAGCAACAGTGTCTATAAGCTCTTGAGCTTCTTCAATTGTCTTCCTCATGTGTATAGATCCACCAGCTGAGTGGTCTAAAGACATCTGAGCTTTTTCTGTGAGCCCATAGTAGAAGATGTCTAACTGCACCCACTCTGAAAACATTTCAGAGGGGCATTTTCTAAGCATACCTCTATACCTCTCCCAGGCATTATAAAGGGATTCATTATCCTCTTGTTTAAAGCCTTGGATGTCCAGCCTTAGCTGTGTCATCCTCTTTGGAGGGTAAAAATGATTCAGGAATTTGTCTGACAACTGTTTCCATGTCTTTATGCTTGCTGTAGGTTGGTTATTCAACCACCTTTTAGCTTGATCTTTTACAGCAAATGGAAACAATAATAGTCTGTAGACATCCTGATCTACCTCTTTATCATGTACTGTGTCAGCAATTTGTAAGAACTGTGCCAGAAACTCAGTAGGTTCTTCCTGTGGAAGACCGGAATACTGGCAATTTTGCTGCACTATGATAATGAGTTGAGGATTTAGCTCAAAGCTGCTTGCTTTGATGGGAGGTGTACAGATGCTACTCCCATATGCAGCTATAATGGGGTTAGCATATGACCCCAGAGTCCTTTTGGACTGATCAATCCCTCTTAGGTCCATAATGGATAAAAGGGAAATGATAATGATTGCGAATAGATAAATTTTGTTTTTTTTTTTTTTTGAATTAAACGAAAAAAATTAAAATAAAATAAAAGGAATTAAAAAAAATCGAAAATAAAAAAGAAAACAAAATCAAAGCAAATTGAGAACTGAATCAATTAGTTAATTAAAAAGATTTTGAAAACAGCAATTAAAAAGATATGATTGAAAAATTTTTATGAAACAGATTTGATTTTTGAAAAGAGGAAAGAGAAAAACAACAAAAAGACACCAAACTTAAAATTTTTAGAAAATCAAACACTAATTTTCGAGAATTTTAAAGGAAAAACACAAAGAGGACACCAAACTTAGAATTTTTATGAATCAAAAAGGGACTAGGAACATGCAAAAACGAAAATTAAGAGAAAGATAAAAGCATGCAATTGACACCAAACTTAGAATATGAAACTAGACTCAACTAAAAGACTCTAAACCAACAAAAACAAAACAGTCCTAATCTAAGCAACAAGATAAGCCGTCAGTTGTTCAAACTCGAACAATCCCCGGCAACGGCGCCAAAAACTTGATGCACGAAATTACAATCACACTTTTGCAATCCCGCACAACTAACCAGCAAGTGCACTGGGTCGTCCAAGTAATACCTTGCGTGAGCAAGGGTCGATCCCACGGAGATTGTCGGCTTGAAGCAGGCTATGGTTATCTTGTAAATCTTAGTCAGGATATCAGAAATTATTAGGATTGATTGTGAAAAGCAAAAGAACATGAAATGGTTACTTGTATTGCAGTAATGGAGAATTGGTTGAGGTTTTGGAGATGCTCCATCTTCTGAATCTCTGCTTTCCTACTGTCTTCTTCATCAAACACGCAAGGCTCCTTCCATGGCAAGTTGTATGTAGGGTTTCACCGTTGTCAGTGGCTACCTCCCATCCTCTCAGTGAAAATGTTCCTATGCTCTGTCACAGCATGGCTAATCAGCTGTCGGTTCTCGGTCAGGCCGGAATAGAATCCATTGATTCTTTTGCGTCTGTCACTAACGCCCCGCCTGCTAGGAGTTTGAAGCACGTCACAGTCATCCAGTCATTGAATCCTACTCAGAATACCACAGACAAGGTTTAGACCTTCCGGATTCTCTTGAATGCCGCCATCAGTTCTAGCTTATACCACGAAGATTCTGGTTAAGGAATCCAAGAGATATCTACTCAATCTAAGGTAGAACGGAGGTGGTTGTCAGGCACACGTTCATAGTTGAGAATATGATGAGTGTCACGGATCATCACATTCATCCGGGTTAAGAACAAGTGATATCTTAGAATGGAAGCAAGCATGATTGAATAAGAAACAGTAGTAATTGCATTAATCCATCAAGACACAGCAGAGCTCCTCACCCCCAACCATGGGGTTTAGAGACTCATGCCATGGAAAATACACAAAGAAACGTGTAAAGTGTCATGAGGTACCGATACAATGTCAAAAGATCCTATTAATAGTAGACTAGTATCCTAAGGTTTACAGAAATGAGTAAATGACAGAAAAATCCACTTCCGGGCCCACTTGGTGTGTGCTAGGGCTGAGCATTGAAGCATTTTCGTGTAGAGACCTTTTCTGGAGTTAAACGCCAGCTTTCATGCCAGTTTGGGCGTTTAACTCCAAGTTTTATGCCAGTTCCAGCGTTAAACGCTGGAAATTCTGAGGCTGAATTGCCACGCCGGTTTGGGCCATCAAATCTTGGGCAAAGTATGGACTATCATATATTGCTGGAAAGCCCAGGATGTCTACTTTCCAATGCCGTTGAGAGCGCGCCAATTGGGCTTCTGTAGCTCCGGAAAATCCACTTTGAGTGCAGGGAGGTCAGAATCCAACAGCATCTGCAGTCCTTTTCAGTCTCTGAATCAGATTTTTGCTCAGAACCTTCAATTTCAGTCAGAAAATACCTGAAATCACAGAAAAACACACAAACTCATAGTAAAGTCCAGAAAAGTGAATTTTAACTAAAAACTAATAAAAATATAATAAAAACTAACTAAATTATACTAAAAACATACTAAAAACAATGCCAAAAAGGGTACAAATTATCCGCTCATCAGGGGCCTCAGATTCCCATGGTTCCTCATTGGGGAACTCATTGGAGGCCAGTGGACATCCATTGAGGTCTTCCTCAGTGGTGTTCACTGCCTCTTCCTCCTCTCCAAATTCGGCCATGTTGATGGCCTTGCACTCTCCTTTTGGATTTTCTTCTGTATTGCTTGGAAGAGTACTAGGAGGGAGTTCAGTAATTTTTTTGCTCAGCTGTCCCACTTGTGCCTCCAAATTTCTAATGGAGGATCTTGTTTCAGTCATGAAACTTTGAGTGGTTTTGATTAGATCAGAGATCATGGTTGCTAAGTCAGAGGTATTCTGCTTAGAACTCTCTGTCTGTTGCTGAGAAGATGATGGAAAAGGCTTGCCATTGCTAAACCTGTTTCTTCCACCATTATTGTTGTTGAAACCTTGTTGAGGTCTCTGTTGATCCTTCCATGAGAGATTTGGATGATTTCTCCATGAAGGATTATAGGTGTTTCCATAGGGTTCTCCCATGTAATTCACCTCTTTCATTGAAGGGTTCTCAGGATCATAAGCTTCTTCTTCAGATGAAGCTTCCTTAGTACTACCTGGTGCATTTTGCATTCCAGACAGACTTTGAGAAATCATATTGACTTGTTGAGTCAATATTTTGTTCTGAGTCAATATGGCATTCAGAGTGTCAATCTCAAGAACTCCTTTCTTCTGATTTGTCCCATTGTTCACAGGATTCCTTTCAGAAGTGTACATGAATTGGTTATTTGCAACCATTTCAATTAGTTCTTGAGCTTCTCTAGGCGTCTTCTTCAGATGAAGAGATCCTCCAGCAGAGTTATCCAAAGACATCTTGGATAGTTCAGAGAGACCATCATAGAAAATACCTATGATGCTCCATTCAGAAAGCATGTCAGAGGGACACTTTCTGATCAATTGTTTGTATCTTTCCCAAGCTTCATAGAGGGATTCTCCTTCCTTCTGTCTGAAGGTTTGGACTTCCACTCTAAGCTTACTCAATTTTTGAGGTGGAAAGAACTTTGCCAAGAAGGCATTGACTAGCTTTTCCCAAGAGTTCAGGCTTTCTTTAGGTTGTGAGTCCAACCATATCCTAGCTCTGTCTCTTACAGCAAAAGGGAATAGCATAAGTCTGTAGACCTCAGGGTCAACCCCATTAGTCTTGACAGTGTCACAGATTTGCAAGAATTCAGCTAAAAACTGATGAGGATCTTCCAATGGAAGTCCATGGAACTTGCAATTCTGTTGCATTAGAGAAACTAATTGAGGCTTAAGCTCAAAGTTGTTTGCTCCAATGGCAGGGATAGAGATGCTTCTCCCATAGAAGTCGGGAGTAGGTGCAGTAAAGTCACCCAGCACCTTCCTTGCATTGTTGGCATTGTTGTTGTTTTCGGCTGCCATGGGGTCTTCTTCTTTGAAGATTTCTGTTAGGTCCTCTACAGAGAATTGTGCCTTAGCTTCTCTTAGCTTTCGCTTCAAGGTCCTTTCAGGTTCAGGGTCAGCCTCAACAAGAATGCTTTTGTCTTTGCTCCTGCTCATATGAAAGAGAAGAGAACAAGAAATTGTGGAATCCTCTATGTCACAGTATAGAGATTCCTTGAGGTGTCAGAGGAAAAGAAAAATAGAAGGCAGAAGTAGAAGAATTCAAACTTATCAAGAAAGATGGAGTTCGAATTGTGCATTAAGGAATAGTGTTAGTCCATAATAGAAGGATGTGAGAAGAGGGGAAGAAATTTTTGAAAATTAAGTAAAAGATTTTAAAAACATTTTGAAAAACTTTAATTGATTTTCAAAAACCAAGATTGAGAAAGAAGTAAAGTGATTTTTGAAAAAGATTTTGAAATTAGAAATCAAAAAGATTTTATTGAAAACTATTTTGAAAAAGATGTGATTAGGAAGATTTGATTGGTTTTAAAAAAGATATGATTGAGAAGATATGAATTGAAAAACATTTTAAAAAGATTTGATTTTGAAAATTAATGACTTGGCTATCAAGAAAAGATATGATTCAAACATTAAACCTTTCTCAACAAAAAAGGCAACATACTTGAAATGTTGAATCAAATCATTAATTGATAGCAAGTATTTTTGAAAATGGAAAGAAATTGATTTTGAAAAAGATTTGATTGAGAAGATTTGATTTGGAAAAGATTTGATTTTGAAAAATTTTGAAAACCTGAAAAAATTTTGAATTAAAACAGAATCTTCCCTCTTGTGCCATCCTGGCGTTAAACGCCCAGAATGGTGCACATTCTGGCGTTTAACGCCCAAACTACTACCTTTTTGGGCGTTAAACGCCCAGCCAGGCACCCTGGCTGGCGTTTAAACGCCAGTCTGTCTTCTTCACTGGGCATTTTGAATGCTCAGCTTTTTTTGTATAATTCCTCTGCTGTATATTCTGAATTTTCAATTCTCTGTATTATTGACTTGAAAAGACACAAATTAAAAATATTTTTGGATTTTTAATAATGAGGAATAATCAAAATGCAACTAAAATCAAATAACAATGCATGCAAGATACCAAACTTAGCAGTTTGTATACTACTGACACTAACAAAATGAGAATGCATATGAGA
The DNA here is from genome assembly GCF_014773155.1 of Arachis stenosperma. Taxonomy (NCBI): domain Eukaryota; kingdom Viridiplantae; phylum Streptophyta; class Magnoliopsida; order Fabales; family Fabaceae; genus Arachis; species Arachis stenosperma. The sequence continues at coordinate 98,208,132 of NC_080382.1, forward strand.
CATATAAACACTCAAGTCAATAGAATTCAAAGATCAGAGCAATGAAATCATCAAGAATAACTTGAAGATTAATGAAGACACATGCATGAATGCAAGAAGAACAGAAACATGCAATTGACACCAAACTTAAAATGAGACTCTAGACTCAACAAGAAACATAAAATATTTTTGGTTTTTATGATTTTGTAATTTTTTTGTGGTTTTTCGAAAATTAAGTGAAAAAAAAACAAAGATATCAAAATTCTTAATGAGAATTCCAGGAATCATGCAATGTTAGTCTAAAGCTTTAGTCTAAAGAAATTAGACATGGCTAGCCAAGCTTCAGCAGGACATTACATTCAAGAGCTAAATTGATGAGAATCAATCAGCTTTGGTGATGATAAAAACAACACCTTGAAACACTAGAATTCATTCTTAAGAACTCTGAAGAAAAATACCTAATCTAAGCAACAAGATGAACCGTCAGTTGTCCAAACTCAACAATCCCCGGCAACGGCGCCAAAAACTTGGTGCTGTTGCCGGATCAGAATTTTGGCACTGATGTTACCGGACCAAAAGCTTGCCGAAAACTCGAACAATCCCCGGCAACGGCGCCAAAAACTTGGTGCACGAAATTGTGATCAATACTTTTCACAACTCAAATAATCCCCGGTAATGAATCCAAAAACTTGGTGTTCAACACCATGGCATAAACACAACTTCGCACAACTAACCAGCAAGTGTACTGGGTCGTCCAAGTAATAAACCTTACGCGAGTAAGGGTCGATCCCATAGAGATTGTTGGTATGAAGCAAGCTATGGTCACCTTGTAAATCTTAGTCAGGCAAACTCAAATGGTTATGAATGATGAATAAAACATAAATATAAAGATAGAGATACTTATGCAATTCATTGGTGGGAATTTCAGATAAGCGTATGGAGATGCTGTGTTCCTTCCGTCTCTCTGCTTTCCTACTGTCTTCATCCAATCTTTCTTACTCCTTTTCATGGCAAGCTGTATGCAAGGGTTTCACCGTTGTCAGTGGCTACCTCCCATCCTCTCAGTGAAAATGTTCAACGCACCCTGTCACGGCACGGCTATTCATCTGTCGGTTCTCAATCAAGTTGGAATAGAATCCAGTGATTCTTTTGCGTCTGTCACTAACGCCCAGCCTTCAGGAGTTTGAAGCTCGTCACAGTCATTCAATCATTGAATCCTACTCAGAATTCCACAGACAAGGTTTAGACCTTCCGGATTCTCTTGAATGCCGCCATCAATTCTAGCTTATACCACGAAGATTCCGGTTAAAGAATCCAAGAGATATCCACCCAATCTAAGGTAGAACGGAGGTGGTTGTCAGGCACACGTTCATAGGTGAGAATGATGATGAGTGTCACGGATCATCACATTCATCAAGTTGAAGAACAAGTGATATCTTAGAACAAGAACAAGCGGAATTGAATAGAAGAACAATAGTAATTGCATTAATACTCGAGGTACAGCAGAGCTCCACACCTTAATCTATGGTGTGTAGAAACTCTACCGTTGAAAATACATAAGAACAAGGTCTAGGCATGGCCGAATGGCCAACCTCCCAATGATCTAAGAACTAGATGTCCAAAGATGATCCTAAGATCGAAAAATGATCAAAAGATGAAAATACAATAGTAAAAGGTCCTACTTATAGAGAACTAGTAGCCTAGGGTTTACAGAGATGAGTAAATGACATAAAAATCCACTTCCGGGCCCACTTGGTGTGTGCTTGGGCTGAACATTGAAGCATTTTCGTGTAGAGACTTCTCTTGGAGTTAAACGCCAGCTTTTATGCCAGTTTGGGCGTTTAACTCCCATTCTTGTGCCAGTTCCGGCGTTTAACGCTGGGAATTCTGATGGTGACTTTGAACGCCGGTTTGGGCCATCAAATCTTGGGCAAAGTATAGACTATCATATATTGCTGAAAAGCCCAGGATGTCTACTTTCCAACGCCGTTGAGAGCGCGCCAATTGGGCTTCTGTAGCTCCAGAAAATCCACTTCGAGTGCAGGGAGGTCAGAATCCAACAGCATCTGCAGTCCTTTTTAGTCTCTGAATCAGATTTTTGCTCAGGTCCCTCAATTTCAGCCAGAAAATACCTGAAATCACAGAAAAACACACAAACTTATAGTAAAGTCCAGAAAAGTGAATTTTAACTAAAAACTAATAAAAATATACTAAAAACTAACTAGAACATACTAGAAATATACTAAAAACAATGCCAAAAAGCGTACAAATTATCCGCTCATCACATGCCCTATGTTATCAGGAGTGGCTAAAGCTTCATCTGTAGAAATGTAAATATGAAAGAGTTAAAATGTAATCCAAACTCCTTTCTTATAGATGATTTTATGTGAATATCACAAAAAATTAAGTGTAGAATATACCTAAATTTTTTGAGGTTTCTGTCTTCTTTTTAATTGGAGAAGGTGGGTCTTCACTGTAAAATTACAGATCAAGAATAGAAACTGGACTTTGTTGTTCTAAATTAACTGTTATCATGGCCGTAGCACTTTCCTTGCTTAGCTCCTTTGTAGCAGTCTGATCAATGAAAGAATATTAAACCTAGTACTTTATGCTTATGGGCAACCATTGTATAATGGGAGGAAGAAATACTTACATTTTGATTCATGTGAGTCACCTGTTGAATGGAAATGCTGTTGTTGCTTTCAGAATGATCAGCTTGGGTGCCCTCTATGTCACGGTGAGAATCCATGCTTCTGTTGCTGTCAACATTTGAGGAAATAACATCAACTTGATGCTTAAAGTTCCTCTTTTGACACCGGATCTTGCTGAAGCCTTCATTTCTTTGCTGCAAGGTACAAACTTTTTGCTTAGGGGTGGAACTTAGGGACAATGACTCTGATGATTGCTTGTGTTGTCTTCTTTTACTTTTGGACTCTGATGATTAGTTTGTAGGTGAACGCTTCTCAAAACCGAACTTATTTTGTACTCTTGGGCTTCTAGTCTCTGCTGTATGGCTGGAGTTATTGGTGTCCTCTCCATTGATGACCTGAAGGACTTTTGAGGCTTGCATTAATTTTGAAGTTTTCTTCATTTTACTCTTATCTGCAGAATGGAAGCGTTGACTAAAAGGATTTGTTGAACTGGTTCCTTTTGCTGTTTGACTTTCAATATAATCAAGCAATCTTCCATTTTTGGGATCATTGGTAGAAAACTTGATGCAGCCTGATTTGCCATTATTCATTTCTTTGGTAGCGACATTGGATTTCCTTGAGATTTGTGCTGGCTTCATGATGATAATTGGAAACTTTCTACCCCGGGGTGAACTTGAAATATCATCAGTGACAAATGTTGGGTTGGTCTGTTGTCTTGGGGTCTGTAGTTCCGAGCTTTCACCCAGACTTCTGTCAGAAGGGTAATTTGTTTCCTGGTCTCTTGTAATATCTAGTGAATCTTTGTATCTCTACATTGCTTCCAGAATTTGCTTAAGGGCTCTGAGATCCTTTCCTGAATTTTTAAACTGAAGATCTGCAATCCTTTTCTCAATTTCACCATATACAGAGTGGGAGGGTTTTGAAGCTGTTGTCAAAGTCTCACTTCCCTTGGAAACTTGTAAATCAGGATCTTGGCTTGCATCAGGTTGCCTCCATAGGATTGGTTCAAGTGAAAATCGTGAATTTCCGATTAAGGCATTGTCCCTTCTAGAAGTCCCCAAGCATTGGTTTCTTGTTATGAGGGGAACTGGACTTTGGTGTTGGTTATATCCATCACTCATGCAAGACATCTGCGAAGAAGTATCACAAGCTTGTGTGCAATCTGGGAGTTCTTCCAGTCCCATTAACTTTGCTACAATACTTGATGCTCTCTTAAGAGTTTCTGGTTCTTACTAATGCTGCCTAAATATAACTGTATACAAATTTAAGTTGAGCATAAACAGGGAGCACTTTTATTTATCACAGAAATATGGGTGTCTATTGCTCAGAAGCTTTAAAATATTTGTGAAAAATCCCAAATCTTATATTTGATATATTATTGTTATTATTTGTAGAATCATGTATCACTTGGGAATGTATAAATTCTTCTAGGCTTTATAAGAACTTCAAGTGCTCAACACTTATAGGCAAACAAATCATTGAAAACTCAGAAACAGGAGAAACTTTTTTTGATGCATATGTTTGTAATTTTTATGCTTTAGCTTCATATGTTGTGATTGTGTTGGTGAAAGTGCATATTTTTAGATTTTGTTTTGCATTTGCTTTGATTACTGTACACATTATTGATTTATTTGATTGCATTGGCAGCTGTCTCGCTTGAAAATTCGAACCCGAAAACAAAGAGCATTGCTGAAGTTAGTCTCATGTAGGAGATGTATCTCTTCAAAATCTCCAAGATAGTTTTGGGAATCTCTCAGAGGATCCATCCCACTGCCATTGTAATTTGTATTTGCCTGTATTTAGGCCGGTTTTTGTTCCTCCTTGTGTTATAGGGTCCAATTTCATAAGGCCAATCCTTATTTTCATTTAGTCTAATAGAAAGCATGTAGTTATATATCTAATGAAGAAAAATTAGGAATGTAGTTGATGTAGTTATTCCATTTTAGCGATAATATGTTGTATATTTTTCCTTTGAGGCATAAATTTGATGAGAAATTTAAATTTAGATTCAATTCAAAATTTTATTAACTACTGTGGCATTTAAATTTAGATTCAATTCAAAATTTTATTAACTACTGTGGCATTTAAATTTAGATTCAATTCAAAATTTTATTAGTATCTTTTGTTGGAGCTCTATTAATTGGTCTCAATTATCGCTTTAGTTATTCTGTTGAACAGAAAATGTAAGCAAGAACTTGTCTTATTTCAAGACAAATATGTGAGATTAGTCTTGTGTCTTGAACCCATTTTTGTTAATTTGGTTTTATATCATATTGAGTAATGATAGAGTACTATAAAAACGTACATATAAATAGTGGAGTTAAATGACTCAAAATTACCCACTGAGTTTTTTACCCACGAAGTTTTTTTCAGAATCTATACTCCCCTTTTATAATATTTAACATGACTCAGAATTAGATGAACAAAATCAGAGAGTTACATTTATTACATAAGAACAAAAAATAGTAACATGTAACTCGATACATTAAAACAAAAATGAACCTTTGATCTATTACACCTTGCTGCCTTAATCTACAAAATATATCTTGACAATTCAAGTCAAGAATACCAAAATTAGCTGACAAACCTTCCACTTTGGCAAGGTTAGCCTTCCCTCATCTCATTTGTCACCTATACAATTTAGCTGGAATTGTCATAGAGGAAGACACCCTCATTGAAGAGGACAAGCCCATTACTAAAAGGAGGATGGAGCAAACAAGAGATCCCACTCATGGACCTCAACTAAAGCATGAGGAAGTCCCTCATCAAGAAATCCCTGAGATACCTCAAGGAATGTATTTTCCTCCACACAACTATTGGGAGCAACTCAACACCTCTTTAGGAGATTTGAGTTCCAACGTGGAGCAACTAAGGATGGAGCACCAAGAGCACTCCATTATCCTCCATGAAATTAGAGAGGACCAAAGAGCCGTGAGGGAAGAGCAACAAAGACAAGGAAGAGGCATTGAGGAGCTCAACCACTCCAGAAGAACTTCAAGAGGAAGAACTAGCCGCTATCACTAAGCTGGACCCGTTCTTTAATTTCCTTGTTCTTAATTTTCTGTATTTCAATTTTTGTGCTTTATGTCTTGTCTATGTTTGTGTCTTTATTACATAATCATTAGTGCATAGTATCTATGTCTTAAAGCTATGAATAAATTCCATGAATCCTTCACCTTTCTTAAATGAAAAATGTTCTTAATTATAAAAGAACAAGAAGTACATGAATTTCGAAATTTATCTTGAAATTAGTTTGATTATTTTGATGTGGTGACAATACTTTTTGTTTTCTGAATGAATGCTTGAACAGTGCATATTTTTTGATAGTGAAGTTTATGAATGTTCAAATTGTTGGCTCTTGAAAGAATGATGAAAAAAGAAAAATGTTATTGATAATCTGAAAAATCATAAAATTGATTCTTGAAGCAAGAAAAAGCAGTGAAAAATAAAGCTTGCGAAAAAAAATAGCGAAAAAAAAGAAAGAAAAAACAAGCAGAAAAAGCCAAATAGCCCTTTAAACCAAAAGGCAAGGGTAGAAAAAGGATCCAAGGCTTTGAGCATTAATGGATAGGAGGGTCCAAAGGAATAAAATTCTGGCATAAGCGGCTAAAGCAAGCTATCCCTATCCATGTGCTTGTGTTATGAAGGTCCAAGTGAAAAGCTTGAGACTGAGTGGTTAAATTCGTGATCCAATGCAAAAAGAGTGTGCTTAAGAACTCTGGACACCTCTAACTGGGGACTTTAGCAAAGCTGAGTCACAATTTGAAAAGGTTCACCCAGTTATGTGTCTGTGGCATTTATGTATCCAGTTGTAATACTGGAAAACAAGATGCTTAGAGTCACGGCCAAGACTCATAAAGTAGCTGTGTTCAAGAATCAACATACTAAACTAGGAGAATCAATAACACTATTTTAAATCTGAGTTCCTATAGATGCCAATCGTTCTGAACCTCAAAGGATAAAGTGAGATGCCAAAACTGTTCAGAAGCAAAAAGCTACTAGTCCCGCTCATCTAATTAGAACTAAGCTTCGTTGATATTTTGAGATTTATTGTATATTCTCTTCTTTTTATTATATTTTGTTTTCAGTTGCTTGGGGACAAGCAACAATTTAAGTTTGGTGTTGTGATGAGCGGATAATTTATACGCTTTTTGGCATTGTTTTTACATAGTTTTTAATATGTTTTAGGTAGTTTTTATTATATTTTTATTAGTTTTTATGCAAAAATCACATTTCTGGACTTTACTATGAGTTTGTGTATTTTTCTGTGATTTCAGGTATTTTCTGGTTGAAATTGAGGGACCTGAGCAAAAATCTGATTCAGAGACTGAGAAAGGACTGCAGATGCTGTTGGATTCTGACCTCCATGCACTCGAAGTAGATTTTTTGGAGCTACAGAAACCCAATTGGCGCGCTCTCAATTGCGTTGGAAAGTAGACATCCTGGGCTTTCCAGCAATGTATAATAGTCTATACTTTGCCTGAGATTTGATGGCCCGAACTGGCGTTCAAACGCCACCCAGAAACCCTTTTTCTGGAGTAAAACGCCAGAACTGGCACCAAAGCTGGAGTTTAACTCCAAGAATGGCCTATGCATGTGAAAGCTTCAAGGCTCAGCCCAAACACACACCAAGTGGGCTCCGGAAGTGGATTTCTGCACTATCTGCACTTAGTTACTCATTTTCTGTAAACCTAGTTTACTAGCTTAGTATATAAACTACTTTTAGAGATTTATTTATCATCTTTTGTCTATCTTTAATCATATGTTGCACGTATAGGAGGCTGGCAATTCGGCCATGCCTAGACCTTGTTCTTATGTATTTTCAACGGTGGAGTTTCTATACCTCATAGATTAAGGTGAGGAGCTCTACTGTTTCTCATGAATTAATGCAAGTATTATTATTTTTTCTTCAATTCACGCCTACTTCTTCTCTAAGATATACTCTCGTACTTAATTCAGTTAAGTCAAGATTGAAGGAGTGACCCGTGACAATCACCCACTATCTTCAGTAATCGCTTAGCCAAGATCCGCGTGCCTGACAACCACAGCAGTCTACATGATGTTCAACGTAGTCATTGAACGCCAGCTGGAGTATACTCTCTTGGGTCTCTAATCAACGATTAACATCGTCTCTCCTGACAATAGAGCATCTGAATCTGAGATCAGAACCTTCGTGGTATAGGCTAGAACAACAGACAGCATTCCTGAGATCCGGAAAGTCTAAACCTTGTCTGTGGTATTCCGAGTAGGATCTAGGAAGGGATGACTGTGAAGAGCTTCAAACTTGCGAATGTTGGGCACAGTGACAGTGTGCAAAAGGATAAAGGTCTTATTCTGACATAAGAACCGCCAGATGATTAGCCCTGCGGTAGCTGTGCCTGGTATTTTTCATCCGAGACGAGAAATCTGACAGTTGATTAGCCGTACAGAAACCGTAGCCGGACCATTTTCACTGAGAGGATCTTACAGCTTGCCATGGAAGGGAGTGCGCATGAGTGAATGGAGGTAATAGGAAAGCAGAAGTTTAGAAGGAATAAAGCATCTCCAAACGCTTATCTGAAACTCCCACCAATGAATTACATAAGTATCTCTATTTTATTTTCTGTTTTATTTATTATCTAGTTTACAAAATCTCATAATCAATTGAATCTGCCCGACTGAGATCAACTAGGATGACCATAGCTTGCTTCAAGCCGACAATCTCCGTGGGATCGACCCTTATTCATGTAAGGTTTATTACTTGGACGACCCAGTGCACTTGCTAGTTAATTGCCATGGAATTGTGAAAAGTGTGGATCACGATTCCGTGCGATCATTCATCAACCTTTGGTAGTTGGCCTCAGCGTTCTTCAGCTCGAATGGCATTAGCCCGGATCGTTTTCATTAGAGGTTCTTTCAAGTTGTGCGGGAGGTTTCTGTTCACAAAGGTGAACTTCTCCTCGGAGTCGCCGACACTGAATTTTTCTAGGTTCCCCTCGGGCTCGGGTCTAGGCTTGTCGTCAACCCTAGCGTCCAGGTCGGAAAGGAATACTCCCGATGCCTCTTTGGATTTATTTCTCAAGGAGAGGCTGGCATTGTCGCAGGCGATTGCCATTTCCAAGTCTCCCTTTATAGATCCCATGGATTCGTCGTCAGCGACGAACTTCATTACCAGCATCTTTGTACTGATCACTGCTCCGAGATCGTTGATAGTCTTTCTTCCTAGGATGATATTGTAAGCCGTGGAGTCTCGCAGAACCACGAACTCCGCCATTACCGACCTTCTCTCCCGTCCTAGTCCTACGGATACCGGCAAGGAGATTATCCCATCGGGCTTGATGAAGTGGTCGCCCAATCCTACTACACCGTGTTGGTGCGTCTTTAAATCGGCGTCTCGAAGACCCAAGGCATTGAACACGTTGCGAAACATGATATTCGAGTCGGCGCCGGTGTCTACGAGAATCCGCTTGATCAGGCCAGTTCCCACTCTGGCCGTGATGACCATCGGAGGGTTCTCCACGATTTCCTCAAACCATTGGTCCTCTGGACCAAATGATATGGACGGAGCCCTCTTGGAGTTCGGCACAGGGCTAGATGACGAGACCACTAGGACCTTGGTGTCCTTCTTGTGCGCCGACTTCGACCTTGGAGCCGCGTCTCTCCCAATTACCACGTTTACTATGGTAAGACCGTGCTCGTGGTCCTCGGGCTCTTGGCATCGCTTAACCATGCGACTCTTGTCTTCTCCATCTCGGTCTCATTCTCGTCTTCTCGACTCCCTGATGAGGTGGGAGAATTCGACTAGCTTTCCATCCCGGATTGCTTGTTCCAGCGCATCCTTCAGGTCAAAACAATCCTGTGTCTTGTGCCCATAGCCCTTGTGATAATCGCAATAGAGGTTCTTGTTCCCTCCGGTTCTGTCCTTCAAGGGTCGAGGCTTCGACAGAATCCCCTTCTCAGCTATTTGCTGGTAAAATTCTACAATGGGGACTGTGAAAGGGTTATAATTAGTAAACTTTCCCTCCCGGGGAAACGGCTTGGATGTCCTGGCCGGCACTCTGTCTTTGGTGTGCTCCTTCAGCCTTTCCCCGCTACCGTGCTGTCGGGGTTGGTTATAGGCGGGCTGCCGCTTGTTGGCTGCCACCACCCAACTGACTTCTTCATCGTTGATATATTCCCTAGCCACGTTCTGGATTTCCTGCATCGTCCACACCGGCTTGGTGGTTAGATGCTTTATAAAATCCTCATTTAGAAGTCCATTCGTCAAACACAGACTGGCCAGCAAATCGGTTAGGCCATCGATTTCCAAGTACTCATCGTTGAACCTATCCAAGAATTTTCTGGTCGGTTCGCCGGGTCTTTGTATCACACCAAGTAGGTTGATCGGGTGTTTCACCTTTGCAATGTGGGTAGTGAACTGGGCCAAAAAGGCGCGGCTGATGTCTGAGAACTTGACTACCGAGCCTTGCGGGAGGTTGTTAAACCACCAGATTGTAGGTCTTGCCAGAGTGACCGGGAAAGCACGGCATCTTACCTCGTCACCTACCCCTTCCAAGTTCATCCTGGCCTCGAAGGCTGTCAGATGCTCTTGTGGGTCTTGGGTCCCATCATACCTCATGTCCGTTGGCTTATCAAAGTGTTTTGGTAGCCGGACCTCGAGGATTGAATGATGGAAGGGGGTTGCACCTATGATGACTGGGCGTCGCGTCCTGGTCGGTCTTTCTCCATTGTCCTCCCGACCCCGCTCGGTGGCTAGCCTCCTTGCAGGTCGGGTGTAGATTACAGGGTCACGCCGTCTTCTTAGCGCTTCCCGGTTCCCCTCCTGGAGACTATCTGATCCAAATCGCGGGCTGGGTGTTCGCCTAGAACGACTTCTCTGGGGCGTTCTTCCTCGCCTGTCGGGAGATCGCGAATAATCTGGTTCGGGAGTTTGTTGGCGACGCCCCTGATCTGCCAGTTGGCGTTCTAGGTTCTGCACCCTATGTCGTAGTTTCTGTATTATTCTGGCACTATCACTGCCTGTTCCCCCGAAGGGGCGTCTTTCTTGGGATCGTGAGGATGGCTCGGGTTGTCGCAGAGGGGACCTCGTACGTTCGCGGGAGGAAGCCACCGAGGTTGCCCCCTGGGTTCGGCTCCATCGCCAGGCTCCACCAGACCTAGTAGGAAGTTCATTTAGGCGGTCCCCACAGACGGCACCAATGTTCGGTAGGTCGGGTACCGGACGGTTCGTGAAGGTCTCTAGTTTGAGTGCGGGTTCCCGCCTGGTAGTGAGGTGTGGGAGTGAGGGTAGGAGCGGCCGACTTCCCGAGAACTTCGAGCGGAGTGGGGGGGTCTCCTGCAAAGACACTCCGACGCCCAAGTCAGGAGAGTGTATGGTGATGTGTGAGCAGAGTAACAGTGACGTACCTTGGGGAAAGGGTAGGACCCACTCCTTATATATCCTGTCAAAAGATAAACCCCACAAGGGAAGGCCCCTTTCCAAGAAGGTTCCTTTCCCCAGCTATCATGCAGCTGGCAAGGAGGGTGCGTGGCCGGGTCGCCTGTCGAGCGAGTCGTGAATGGTGACTCACCCAATCGGGCCGGCGAGTCCTTGGGCCGGGTCGGTTAACACGCCCAGCTGAACTGGGCCGTAACAATTTTTTAGGTAATAAATTTTAAAATTAATTATTTGAGATCAGCCTCTTTACAAAGAATAACTGTAAAACCTTGTCCCCCATGTGGCTTGATCCGAAAACTTTTAAGATGATTCCAAATTGTGGTAAACCTTCCTAATATTCCAATGCCAAATGCCTTCTTTAACATCCTCTTCCTCTAATATCACCAAGTACTCCTCCACATTAATAGGTAGATTCAAAACTCTCTCTTCCTTTCTTTCTAACATAGACATGGTGTAATCACTCACTCTTTTTCTAGATTATAAAGTTGACTTTTCATGCCCTAGGATTCCCAGTTTCACACACACACGTACAAAATTCTAACATGACATAATTCTACTTGTATTATTATTATTATAAAAATAAAGATATAACTAAATATTAGAAATGAAAAAGTACGAGAGAGATTAAAGAATTTGAAATTTATTTATTGTTCACTTTACAACAAAATAAAAACTAATAAAAATAACAAAACCAATAAAAATATTTAGTTTGTTATCCAATTCATATTTTGAGAATTTTTTTCACAAGAGTTGAATTAATATTTTATATTGTGTTAGTTTATAATATCTATATTATAAATATTTTATCTATTTATCATTTATGTATCGTGATATTAAAATCAATTTCCCAATAAAATCGAAACATTAATTTTAAAAAATCTAATGATACAAATGATCAACTTATTTGCGATGGAGGAGGTGGCCGACGACATAACAGATCTCTCGTCGCAGAGCAGAAGCAGTGCATATTGTTCACGGAGCAGAGGCACCGCTTGAGCAAATTTATCGTCACGGAAAAGAGATAGTGCAAGGAGAGGAGGCGGCGACAAGAGGTGCCGGCGTCGGTGGGGCTAACGGAGCGGCAGAGAGAGGAGAGGATTAGAGAGAGAGAATGGGAGAAGAGAGGTTAGAGAGAGAAGAGATATTGAAATGTAGGAGGAGAGGATTCACGCTTCGAATTTTAGGGTTCGTTACTGTTGAATTTACCAGCTGATAAATTCGACGGTAATACATTACGGGTCACCAAAATGCAACGTTCTACTAATGGGGTTTATTGGCAGATAAATTTGTCGGTAAATCTCACGCTACGTTTCACACACTATTTTTTTTGTTTTCCTTCCATTATTACCGGCGAATTTACCATCGAAAACGGAAATCCATATGTAATGATTTGACATGATGAATTTCACATTAAAACCGTCAATAAATTCGTCGGTAAAGCCGGCACTAATCTGCAACACTAAATCTGACAATAAATCTGACAGTATTCAACGCATTTCTTGTAATTAAAGTAAGTTGAATTAAATAATTTTTTTGTATGACCTCAATTATGTATTTTTACCAATATGAATTTTTTTTCATTATTATTACTCAACATTGCATCAACTAGAAAAAAAATCTTCGTATTCTCACCGACATTGTAGTTGGCTCTGCAAATGAAAAAAATTAATCAAATTTTATTTTATTAGTTTTTTTTAGAATTTGAATCCTTTAAAAAAATTTTAATATTTGTTTAGAGTATACATAAATTTATCAAAATAATCTTATTTTTCAAGGGTATAATGGAATAAGGTAATTTTATTTTAGTCTATACCGACTACCATTTTTGTTCTGAGTACATTATATTATGATCAGTAGTTTGGTTTTATTCTAATTATTCATTTTTTTAATTTTCTATATTATTGATTATATAGAGTATTGTATTTGAAATTTGAGTACATAAATACTTATTTTTAAATTAAACTAAAATAAATAAATCATAATACAAAAAGGTTTATTAATTTTGTCGTTTACAATATTATTTAATTGGTATATTGGTTAAGTTATTTAATTGACATACAAAGCATGTAAGAAAATTCATATCTATTAAGTGTTCTTTAAAATATTAATATGCTAATTTTCTAAACTATTAATTATTTAGAATACTAAATTTGACATTTAATTATGTAGAGCACTAGATTTGTCATTTATTAATTTTCTAAAATATATTGCAAATATTAAATAAAAATTAATTAATTTAATATTATTCGTTTGACATATAGCAAAAGATTATTTGATTGACATACAAAGTACACAACAAATATGCACATACCAATGATAGAGTGAACAAACTACATCTACATTAAAATGGACAAAATAAGAACTTTGTTAATAATTTTGATTTTTTAAATAAATTGACAACTCAATAAATATCTAAATATATATTTTTTATTATTTCAATATTTATAATTATTTTCTCTTTTTTTTTTCATCTCATGGGAGATATAAGTTTTAATTTATTTTTTTCTTATATATCTTTTATTTTTTAAAATATTTTATATTTTTATTTTATTAGGCATTTTAATTTATTTTATTTTATTTTTTTTAATTTAAAAACTTTAGGGTCTAAAGATCTCCTATTTAAACGATTCCAACCATACGATTAAAAAGTAGTTCAAGAGAATATGTTTGAATTTGGGCAATTCAATATTTATTAATGAATAACTACTAGAAGTGAAAAATTATTGCATAAATAAAGAGAAATGGGTTGATAATATAATAATATATAGGCTAATTTAGACAAACAAAAAAAAGTAAAATAAGTAACAAAAATAAGATATAAAATTTTTATTTTTTATTATGTGGTACAAAGATAATATATAATATAATAAATCATAATGTTCTTATATATAAGAACGTGAAACTTAATATTACCATTTTATATTGTTATAGATTTTTGTCCTTAAAAAAACTAATATCATTTAATTTTAATTTTAAACTTTTAGTATAATATATATATATATATATATATAGAGAGAGAGGAAACTTTTTAACTAATTACAAAAAATCAATATCATCAGCTTTTTAAATTTGAGTAATATCAAATGAGGATTAAAAAAGAAACTAGAACCATGAATCTAAAAGTTTTTTGTTTTTCTTTATGCAGTGTTTTATTTTAAGTAACTATTTTTATGGATAATATTCAAATGACAAACAAAATAATAAGAAGATTCACATTAGATTATAAAAATTTATCTCACCTTTATAATACGATGACATTATTTCAGAACATACAAAACGAAATAATAAAGTACAGTTTAATTAATGTGCACAATAAAGTAAACATGAAATTTATATAGTAGTAATCAAATGTGAATAGCAATGATTTTTTTTGTCCAAGGTACTATATTAAACTGCGATTTCAATTTATAATTATTAGTTAAAAACTTACAATGATATATTATTTTTTATTATTTAGTTAAAAATTTTAACAACTCATAAAAGTTAACGGAATAGTCGGTTATAAATTAAAGTGATAGACCAAATTAAAAGTTGTGATAATGATATTTGGTGATAATTAATAACCATCAGGTGAAGAGAAGGTGAAAGGAGAAGAAGACGAAAAAGGAAAACAATGCAATATCACAGTGGCGTTGAGACAATAATAAAAATATAAATTAATAATTTTGAAAATTGAATAATAGAATTAAAAAAATATTTTTTATCAATTAGAATTATGTAGAAAAATAAAAAATACTTTAAATATAATTTTTTATCTTTGATTGAAATTAAATACTGATAAAAATAAATAAATAAACCTAATAACATTTATAAATAGTTAATTTATAAATAATATTTCTAAATTTTTATTTTAATTTTTTTACACACAATAACAACGTAATAAAATTTTTTAATATCTTATTTAATTTAAATTTATAAATAATATACATTCTAAACGTTAAATAATTTAAATCAATATTTTTGCTTTTAAATTTTTTATTCTTAATATTTAAATTATTTTATTAAATTTATACTTTTAAAATAAAAATATAAAAATTAATTTCTTAAAAATAATAATAGAAAAGCGGCTGAACAGACACGACAGTGCCTCTTGAGCTGCAAGTATAAACATAAAATAAGTAAACTTGATTCTTTTACTTTTATTTAGTCTTGTATTAACTCATGTTAGTTTTTAGAAAAAATTTAAAATTTAAAATTTAAAAGGTTTATCTAATAATTAAATTTAAAAATAAAATCAAAATAAAGTAATTTAAAGTTTAAATTGAAATGGTACTTCCTTCAGAATTGAAACAAGCCTAAGAACCCTATTTAACATGTTTTTTGGCCAGCCTCAGTTTATGTTAGTTTATATTTTTACTTGTTATAATATTTAGTTTGTTTAGGTTAGTTTATATTTTTACTTGTTGTGATATTTAATTTAATTTAATATATTTTTAGTTTTGTTAAAGGATTAGATTTTATATTTATATTTATGAATTTATGATTAGATTTTTTTTTCAACCCAATATGAAATCAACAAATACTGCTTATCAAACTATTGTAACATTTGTGACAAAGTATAAAATGCACAAATAAAATTAAATAAGTCATTTTTTAATGAGGTAAAGTGAATCTTTTATCCAATTTTATCTTATTTTTATTTTGATTTACTTCATTCTTTTTATTTTGGTATTATATATCTTTGACTTAAGATTAGTCTGATCTTGTTCCCAAAATGAGATTTGCTTATTGAAAAGAAAACAAAAAATAATGTGGCCAATGTCATTGTTTGTGATTTTTTTAAAAAATTATTTACAAATTATGTAAATCAGATTAAAAAATGTACAGTATTTACTACTACATAATTGACTTTTATTAACATTTAAAAAATGTTACCAAATCATATTAAAATATTAGCTATATATATTAGTAACATTTTAACAAATGTTAAATATACTCTATGTAACTAAAGAATTTTACTAATATTTTTCTAAAGATTTAATAACATTTAGTAAAAATGTTACAATAGATATTATTTTTTATAATATTACTATAGAAAATCTATTGTAACATTTTTACTAAATGTTATTAAATCTTTAGAAAAATATTAGTAAAACTCTTTAGTTACAGAGTATATTTTGTAACACTTAGAAAAATGTTACCATAGATATTTTTTGTACTTCAAAATATGTTCCATAGATATTTTTTGTAACACTTAAAAAATGTTACAAAAGATCTTTAGTAACATTTTTTTAGTTATATTATACTATTTTTTTATTTTATATTATACATAATATAAATATACTAAAATTAATTACTACAACATAAAATATTTCATTAAATTCACAAATTCACAAAACGAAATTTTTATAGCCTCTTTCATTAATCATTATACAAGTGTGCTTCGTGATGCAAATAAAATGAATAAAGAAAAAAAATACTTATAGCACTTAAACTCTATGAATATTTCATATTAAAAAGAAAAGGAAAAGGGATACATAGTATACATAAAAAACTTAGTCCTTATGATAATCCTAGAAAAATGTATTTATCTGCTTGACTAGCTCATCGCTGCGACAACTTGTTACCATTCCCTTAAACCAGTCAACCAAGTTCATCTTATGCACATCAAACAAAAAAGCAATAAGAACTCATATAGTGGGCAAAAATAAAACCTGAAGAAAAATAATCATGGAATTACCTCTGCAGGTGGTCTGGAACCCCAAGTAAAGTTTCCACCTTCAATTTCTACAGCATTGTTGTCACCAACTGAACTTTGCTTAACACTCCTTGCAATTTTATTATTGCCTAACTCTTCAGCAAGCAAAAAGGTATTGAGCCGATCGAAATATACCACAACTTGGATAAGAATAGAGAGAGCCTCAGGGATCATCCTAACTAGTTTTGACATGATCCTCAATGTTGTAAGAACTGTGAAAATTGTCCCTGCATCCAATGGAGCACTATGGAACAGAACACATCCCAGGAAGACAACAACATAAACAATTGTCCTATATACAAATTCAAGTAGCCTATTTACAATTTTAAAACTGGAAATTGTTCGAAATCCTATCAATGCTCACTTTTTGGACAACGATAACACCAAAACCCACAAGATGCCAATATATATACTCAAACCTAAAATTCTCCAATGTCAAAAGCTGTGTGATTTCCTTGAACAATTCTTCATTAAAAGTAGCAAACACTTTCAAATCCTTTACTAAGATTTCTACCGCCTTGGACCAGTCATGCCTACCAAAAAGCAATCAACAACAATCTTATGAATTTGGGAAACAAATTTTGGAAAAACAAACTCCTATGTTCTACATGCTTTTTGACGTAAAAGTCTCTGAATTTCAAACTTTAAATTTGCAAGTTATTTTTGTGGATTGCAATATTATGGGTGCAATAATTATTGTGAGGTGCCTATATTGTTGTCAACATGATCTCTGCAAAATTAAAATAAACAATAAAAAAAATTAACTCACAATATTCACATGCACTTGCACTCTATAATCTTTAGTAGCGTGTGATTAAAAATTTTGCAGCATTTTAATGTGATTTTATGTTTTGGAATGGAAGTTTCCATCAATTCTTTTCTTCTTCTATTTATAGATAAAATTTGAGTGTTCCTTCCCCGTATTTCAACTTAGTGTTAGCTAGTTTTCGATTATGCATCAAAGCATTTATCTTCATCAATTAATTGACTTTTACATGTTAAACTTCAATTCATAAATTTTACTTGAAGAATGCGTTTTTCTCTATTTTTGTCGAAATTTAAATACATGTTTTGTTAACACATGACTAAATTAAAACACTAGGTGCCTATACTGCTGCATCAATTATCCAAATGACAGTTAATACTCATGGCTGAAAGATTAACAAACATGAAATTCAATAAGAGAACTTCTTTTAGTAAACATGGTAACAGAGAATAGAATCACTAACTTATAAATTGTTCTGATTTCAATTACCCAACTTTTTCGTTTCTTATGAAATAAAACTTATCTTGAAACCTCAAATGACTAAGTTATCAAGTAAAAAACAAATAAAATAATCTTAAAAGATTTATTTTTATAAAAAAGATTAAATAAAATGGAAAAATATTAAAATATTCTCAATTTTAACATGTTAGATCATTTCTATTAACATAACACAATAAATTCAGATAGTAACTTAGACCCAAAAAATCATTAAAGGCAATCAAGAAAATTTCATATTATCAATTTTGGAGAAGCATAGTCCATAGTGCAACAATTAATTATTACTTCAAACTTAGCACATAATATATAAATAAGATAAGAAGAGTGGCATATATAGTTAGTGATGAGTTGAAAGAAAGAGTAGCAAGAACAAGAACCTTCATAGGAACACTTCTTGAGCATCTTTTCAAGGATCCTAAGTCATGTTGGGTCATCATCAACAACAAGGACTCTTAGACCTGCTGGAAAAGCATCACGTCTTGGTGAAGAGAAGCAACAATTACTTAATTACAATAATTAATTAATTAACTCTCTTCATTCAGCATTACTCAATTAACGCCTCAAATTGCCAATAGTATTACAAATAATTAATGACTTGGTGAACACAAATAACTCCATGTATAGGCCGAAATTGATACCCTTCAAACATTGTGGAATTCATAAATAATGATACCATCATAACATTTTCGTGTAATTCCACCCAAAGAACTAGCTCAAGGGAAAGAATTGCCCCAGTGATGATACCCTTCAAGCATTGTGGAATTCATAAAGCTAAGAGCACTAGAGCAGATAATGCTAAAATCTCATAGGCTTAACCTAACCTCAGATTTAGCATAAGAACAATGAGGGTGGTATTATATTATTTTCTGTACTAGTACCATCTCCATTTTATTTGATTTCTCACTTTTAAGACATATGCCGAAGAGTAAAGAAATTCAAATCAAGGTTCATTTATAAAGATTTTTTACTAAAATACTCTCATATAATTTTTAACATCTAATTAGTTCATCCTATTAAGCTCATATTCCTTAATCAATAATGTGCTTAAAATTATATGATGCTCAAAATTAGAAAACTAATAATAACTTTTTCTTTAATATAGGAGAATCACAGATAAAAAAATAAATGGCAGGACATTGATTCTTAGAAGCATTACAAAATCATAGTTGGATTATTTACTTAAACAAGTTGATTGAGGAGGTTACTTAATCAAAAGAACAGAGCATCCATGCCCGCAGGCGCAGACATTCTCATCATAGCATCCTCTGCTTAACCTTTGAAAGCCATTAAGCACCGAAAGATTTGACACATCTTGACAAATACAAACTTGACACTATGGATGCGCTTGTTTTAACTTTCTCCGACAAAACTTTTCACATATTTGTATAAATTTAGAAAATAATCATAATGTAAAAAAAAATAAAAATCTGTTTTGAGCTTTTTCCTTCTTTTTGGATTTTGGTAAAAGCTAAACAGGGTAGCTTCTAATTAAAATCAGTTTTCAACTTTCTTACAAATTTATAAAAAAAATCAAGTTGTAAACTAAAATCACTATTTTGAAAATCAGAAACAAACACACCCCTATATCAGTGGCCAATTATCATAAGTGAAAATAGATGTCATCTCAGCATCTTTATGTGAATTTCACACAGACAAGATTTGATACAAAAACTGCAGTAGTAGGAATTATAACCAAAGGGACCAATACCCATTATTAGTAGTATAGATATTTAACATTTCACACAGACACACACATATGGTGTAGCATATTTCATGGTTTTATAATACCAGAATAACATCTTTTTAAGCTTGTGTTAACCATAAGAACCAAAACAAAAGAGGCAACAACTAAACATGACTACTAGAAATTTCTAACAACTATTCCAATGGAGAAAAAAAATTGAAATTTACCCACCTCTCCATTCCATGACATGGGAGACCACCATTGATATGTTCAAATGTCAGTATCTTGCCCACAGCCAGATACTCTAGCACCTACAAAATGAAGTTGATCAAGCATGTACATACATTCTCTTAACACTAACTTCATATATAGAAATGATAGAACAGAGAAAGGAGGACAGGAAATAAAAGCTTAGGATCACAACCATCAATTAAGGTCTAAGAAATGAAAAATATTGGGAAATCACCAATTAAAACCTCACTAGCTTGCATTATATGACATAATATCTCATAAGAACATGGATAATTAATTATAATGCAAACAGAATATCAAGAATTTAAGGGATAGCCCTGGTAAGTAATTTGAATTCTCGTTCAAAATTGGTGAGTAACTATTACATGCTCACTTCATAACCAAATGATAATCACAGCAGTGTACCTATATTCACTGAGACAAATTCACAAACATGTTCTACTCGTGGTTCACCATATCTCAAACAAACTATCCCAAATTTGAAGATCAATCCTTAATCCTTTCTTCCTCACTACTTTCTTCCTGTCACATTAGATATCAACCCCTTAAACAACTTAATTAAAACCTAAATTCAAAACCTAACTACTAAATAACCAATTCAAAACCTAAATCAATTTATAAGAAGTGCAAGAAATTCTAAGAAAGAAAAAACAAATTGAACAAAGAGAGAAATTGAACAGAGTTTCAAAAACACAGTTTCAAAAACAAATTCTAAGAAAGAAAAAACAAAGAGAGAAACAAGTGCAGGAAATTGAACATAAACTATAAGGATAGAAAGATTCGAGAAACTAGGTTGAAGCACAATTCAGATCTCAGTCAAAATCAGCAAGGGATGAGAAATTGAAAACAGAGTGAATAGAATGAACGAAAAGAGAAAATTCTTACCAAAATTGAGATCGAAATCGAAAAACTGAATCGAAATTTCGAGAATGATTCAAATCGAGCTGAAATCGCAAAACCTTGATCGAGAATAAGAATATGAACCGATTGAGGTATGTGACCTAAATCGAGAATAAGCAAAACCGATTTGGATAGATAAACTTGAGTCGGAAGAGAACGAGAAAGAAATTCGATCTCGATGTGAAGAAAATGGACTGCAAAGGAGATGCGTTGAAACTTGAAACTTGAAACTTGATTTGGTAACGTTGCATATTTGGTAACGTTTGTATGTGATGTTTATTTTTCTTCATTTAAAAAATTACATTCTCTAACATTTATTTTACAAATGTTGTTAAAAGTATAATTTTATTAGTATAACTAACATTTTAAAAAGTGTTAAATAAAAAGTAGGGCCGCACTAGTGTACAGATTAAAGTTGTACAGATATACAGATTTTTTTTACTTTATTTCACGCTATGACACGTGTTGGTTCTATATTGCAGTATTCAACTGGCTCAGAAGGAGTGGTGGGAGCTAATGGGAGGTGTGACGGAGCCGACTTGATGAGGTGAAGTTGAACGGAATTCTAAAAGTTACGCCTTCCGTTGGTTGGAGGCTCTCGTCATGGACCTTGTTTGGGCCGAAAAAAAAAAAAGGATGAACCTATCACTTGCTTCTTCACTTTGATAGTGTGCTAACACTCAGACACTAACAAAAAAATAACTGCCGTCCTTAACACTCACAGTCACACACTAATAACTGCTATTCTTACATGCACTGCACGGCTAATATAACTAATAATATTATTTTTATAATAATAATTAATGACTTAAATAACTAATTAATTATATATTCAAAAATTAAAAATTATATAATATTCAACAACAATAATATTTATTTATTAATTAACACTACGGCTAACTAAAATATATATATATATATATATATATATATATATATATATATATATATATTAATTATTTTAAATAGACTAAATATTTCTACACATTAACACATAACTAACGTAATTATAACAAAATTAACTCATTAATTACTTAAAATAGGTTAAATTTATTTAGGAAAAAATCTCACAATTAAACTTCACAATTATTAGTGATGTTTATTAGTCATTGAAAAATAAAACGCAAGTCAAATTGCTCCTTTTGTTAGTTAGATGATAACGTGGTAGGTTAATGCCACGTGTCATAAGATAATTAGTTGACGTGTCAAATCAGTGATACTTAACATGTTACGTGTCATTTGATATGTAAAAAAAATATTTATAATCAAAATAGTTCTTGAAAGTTCGGAATACGAATTCCAATTTACAGATTCGGATTCAACATTCACATCTCATCCTCCATAGTTCAGGGTTCACAGTTCAGCGTACATTGTTACAATATCCTTCCACCAAAAGAGATAAACACATCAACTGCGATTTACAATTCGGGGTATAGTGTTTACCGAATTTGGTTCTCCAGCTCCTGGACCACGGTTTACTGTTTTTACGGTTGCGGGTTTTTGGGTTTGGCTTGCAGGGTTCAGGTTCTAGAATTAATCTTACCATGTACTATCCCAAAAAGGAATAACCAAATCAACTGACTTTTTACAATTCAGGATTTGTCTTCTAGAAATTTGTCTATATCGTTTAATCTCTCACGGGTATACGAATTGTGTTTTGTGAATTAGGGTTATGATTTTCGTTCCTTGGGTCTTCCAGGTTTGGGGTTCAGGGTTCAGGGTTCATGTTTATTGGCTCAAGTTCAGGGTTCAGGGTTCAGTGTTTACGCTTTCATGTTTACGGTTATAATGTTACGGTTTAGTGTGACGATTTAATTTCAACATTACGAATTAACAACTCATTTGCATTATTCATGAATCTCATCTTCATTTTGTTTCGTCCTTATTTCTTTCACTGTTTCATAACTTTCACTCAAAATACACTGAAGACCAACTATTTTCTTATTTTACTCTACGCATCAACAATTCTATTTTCACATCGGAGGCGTATTTACATCCACTCTAATCAAGGTAACTTTTTTCTTTTTTCTTCTTTTAATTAACAGTAAAATTTAGAAAAAAAAAATAAGACACCGAAACACAACACTTTGGACTAAAAGTTTTGCATTCAGTAATTATAGCGTCAATCAGTGATGGGTACCGAAAAATTTAGATTCCGAAGCAAAAAGTAGTATATGAAAATATTAAAATAATTTATGTTTCTAAACCCTAAACCCCCAATCCTAACTTTGGACCTTAAATCTCAAAATTTAAACTCTAAACTCTAAATTCTAAACTCTAAAATATATTACCTTTAAAAGAATTTTTCATTACAATTTTTTGACAATATAGACTGGTCATACCTCTTGTTACGGTGGGTAACCGGAGATTTATAGAATGGATAACGTTGGATGGCCCAAATGTGTGAAGGAGGAGGTTTCCGAATGAGTATGCAACTCGGGGGACTCCGTCCGACTTGTACACGTGAGTGAATGGGGGGTGGTACCTGCAAAGACACTCCGATGCCTAAGTTAGCAAAGGTGTTAGCAGGTCTAGAGAGTATTGGGCTTAGAGATACCTGAGGGGTGTCAGTGTATTTATAGTGGTGAGCCAATAACCACCGTTGGAGTAGTGCCATATCTTTAGGGTGTTAACCGTCCCATTATCTTAGGGAGATTAAGATATGGATTTATGAAGCGGTTAGAGAGATTTTAGGGGCGGTTACTCATTTGAATGAGTGTTTATCTGCCAGCTAATCTCATGTCCGACTTCTTTAGAGTAAGTCGTAGTTGTTACCGACTTCTTATGTGAAGGTCGGTGCTTAGCTAGGCTTAATCCTTCAGACTAGGCCTTTTATTTGGACCTGGGCCTTTGTCATTGGGCCAGGGTATGAACACCTCTATTATTAATAAAACCGTGTCTAATCACATATTAAATATTTATTAAATCACATTTATCATATTAAATTAATAATATTTTTTTACATATATATATATATATTTTGGTCCATTTGGTCATAAGCTCTTCAACGATATATTCTTCATAGAACATTCTTTTTCCTGTCCATAAAATCGGATACATCACCCTAGGCCCTCATTTGATTACTTTTTTATTCTGGGGCCCGTTCATCACAAAGGCAAAGGAAAAGGCATGCAGTGGTCCAAATATCCATTTGGGCATTGTCCCAAAAAAAAAATAAAACTAAACGGAACCATATACTATTCCAACGTAGGAAGCTCGGCTCTCTATTAGGTTCTGCACAATTTCACGCTGCTCTCACTCTCATGACTTATGGACACGTGTTGTCACTACCTTCTTCTAATAGGAATATCTGTAAATCTTTAAATACTTGCATCTGTACATTATAATTTCCCTAAAAAGTATTAGTAAATGTTTAAATTCTAGTAGTATGTGAAAGTGGAAGGAGAAGAAGACGAAAAAGAAAAATAATGCACTATCACAGTGGCTTGAGACAATAATAAAATATAAATTAATAATTTTAAAAAATAATAAAATTAAAAAAAATTTTAAAAATTGAATAATAGAATTAAAAAATATTTTTTATCAATTAGAATTATGTATAAAAATAAAAAATATTTTAAATATAATTTTTTATCTCTGATTGAAATTAAATACGGATAAAAATAAATAAATAAACCTAATAACATTTATAAATAGTTAATTTATAAATAATATTTCTAAATTTTTATTTTAATTTTTTTACACATAATAACAACATAATAAAATTTTTTAATATCTTATTTAATTTAAATTTATAAATCATATACATTCTAAAAGTTAAATAATTTAAATCAATATTTTTGTTTTTAAATTTTTTATTCTTAATATTTAAATTATTTTATTAAATTTATAAGTTTAAAATAGAAATATAAAAATTAATTTCTTAAAAATAATAATAGAAAAGTGGCTGAAAAAATACGATAGTGCCTCTTGAGCCGTTAGTATAAACATAAAATAAGTAAACTTATTCTTTTACTTTTATTTAGTCTTGTATTAACTCATGTTAGTTTTTAAAAAAATTTTAAAATTTAAAAGGTTTATATAATAATTAAATCTAAAAATAAAATCAAAATAAAGTAATTTAAAGTTTGAATTGAAATGATACTTCCTTAAAAATCGAAACAAACCTAGATTGTTATAAAAATCAGTAAACTTCCACTCAAAAACATCAACTTCACTTGCTTCAATAGTGCCTGGCTTCTCCCAACAATTATTGTCACGTGAGAGTGATAGGTAAAATGATCAAATCCATCTTCCAATGCTTCTTTGTGCGCTGGGTGAGGTAAGCCATATTTTGTTTTTTTTAGCATAACACAAAATAACACCGTGAATCTAAACTATTTTATACTTAATTGTGCCAGGAAACTCCCAGTACAAAGGTGTTATTTTGTCAGTCTTCCAGTCGATATAATTACCGATATTTTTGTTAGACTTCCCATAAAGTCTGTTCTGATTTGTAGATGTGTTTGCAAGTATTGGAACACATTAATTTCTGATCCAAATTTTGCCAAGTTACTCTTTACTTATACACTTCCTGCCGTGATGATCGGAACGTCGCATTCAAGATTCTTTCACCTTGTTGAATATGACCGAATTGAATGGTATGAAAGGAGAAACACTCCATTTTTCAGCGGTGTGTTTGAGGTCCTGAAACCCAACAATAGTCGCGGTATAAAACTTGATCCTAAATTTGAGATTCCTCTCCCTGGTCCTAAATCAATTTGTTGATGTGCTTTCTTGTTATAATGGTCTTCTTTACTTGAATTGTTCAATGGACGGAGACATTTCACTTGTTTGCAACCCAATAACAGGTGAGTTTATAAAACTTCGAAAACCCCCTCCAATGCTGAAACCCTGCGAGTGCAAAATATCTTGGGGTTTTGGTTTTCACCCAAAATCAAACCAATACAAGGCAATGAGAATTCATATCTTTAAACATGATCATCCTATGGTTGTTGAAATACTCAGGGTTGGAATATCGAAAACATGGGTAAATATTGAGGTAAATTATCTCAAGAATTTGGTATATATGTCGAGTTATTCTATTGCTTTAAATGGGGCACTTCATTGGATTGGTATGGATGTTGATGGCAATATGTCCATATGGGCTTTCAATTTCGACACGGAGAGGTTCCAATCCTTCTCTATGGTGCCCATGGATCAGGGTACAAGACTCGGCATATTTGAATTCAGGGGTTTTCTCTGCTTGATGTATTTTAATGAGATGCTGGTCACAATGTGGATGATGGAAAAATATGGAGTTGAAGAATCTTGGACTCCCATTCTCGTAAGTTCTGACAGAAATACTAATTCTTCCATAACCATGTCTTATGATTTTGCTGCCTTCCATGATCGTGAAAATAAAGAACTTAGGATTTTTCAGTTTCACTATGAATACAGCAACATTCAGATGATTGATCTTGTTCCTACTCTTATCCCACTGAAGGATATTATTATCGGAGATAATGTGGAGGTCCAGAATATTTACTCACGGGATAACCCAAATTGAGGTTCTGTTAGTTTTAGGAAATCATTTCATTTGATATTCCTTTTTTTTATTTATAGTAATGCTCACATCTTATTTGGTTACTTAATTATTGTCTCTCCCTACTCAAACTCAATAGTGTTGGCAAAATTGTTTGTAAATTTTCTTTTTCTAAATTATTATAATGTGAAATATAATTTAAATTAATTCAATTTAATTTATAATCCCTGTTCTAATTGTATTGGTTTAATCACCTTTGACGAAACAAAATTTTAAATTTTGAATATTAAAAAATAAAGAACTAATTTAAATTCACAAATTGATTTTTTTGTTAATAAAAACAATTTAATGTTTTTACAAAATATTTTTTTACAACGGTGTACTCTCTACACTAAACATCAATTCTTATGTATTTGTATATGTAGATACATTTTTTTATTAAATAATTAATTATCAGAATAATCAAATTTATTTACAAACAGTATAATAAAATTATTTTATAAAATATAAAATTTGTTTTTCTATATAAAATAGTTAATTAGGGACTGATTTTTAGTATATTCATAGCATAATTGTATAATTATATGTTGACCGTCATTATTATGAGATTAAAATATAAAATATTAAAATGTTAGATACACAATAAAATTCAATCACCAAATTAATTATCATATATTTTTATATAATATATTATATATTATTCAACTCATTTTCAATGCGAATTATATATGTTAATATATATTTTATTTTATATAAATAATTGATTTAAACTGATTTTTTATAAACATATTATATGATTATATTTAATATGATCGTGTATGATTAATTAATAGTTCATCAATATTATTAGCAATTCCATTTTAGTTATATATCATTTGCAGTAATTACTTAATTCCTAAAAGAAGATGAAACTAATACTACTAATCATATAATCATATCATCTTCAAATAGATTTTAATCGGTAGTTAAGTCGAGTCTTACGTGTAGTTTCTTAATTCAATTCAAGTCAAAGAAAGAAAGAAAGAATCTTCAATTCCAAGAAGATCATAGTTAACAATAATAATAGTTAAACTGAACGTGGCGACAAGCTTCAAAATAATTAAATGAAATTAACAAAGATGTATCTTGATAATTGAGTATTAATATTGTACTAGTGCTAATAAGACATGGCTTAGAGTCAATTTTTTTTGTTTTAATAATCTTGATATAGAAAGAAAGAAAAAAAGGCTGGTTGTTGGTATAAACAAGTTGATTAATTGGTATTCAATTAATTTAGGGTTTATTTCATGATACCTAATTCAATAAAAATGTCTAAAATATCTTTTTATGATAATATTTATTTAGTCTCATTTTAAAAACGTGATTTATAAGAAAAAAAAAAGTAACAATTTAAAGAAAATAGCAATATTTTTAAATAAAAATAATATTTTTATAATATATTAAAATTAAATTCTACAATTTACCATCTAATAATTAAAAGAAAACATTTTTATATAAAGAGAATTGTAAGATTTTATTGAAGTATTTACGATATTTCATATGTTAGTATTGTAGCATGCATCACACAATGTAACTTCCTAGTCCTTAATTAGTGTATATTTATTGTTATTATTGAATCATGTTAGGTGTATATTAAAATTAGTCATTAAAATTAATTATTAATATAAAATATATGTTAAAATATAAATATATATTAAAAATGAATTAAACAATATATATATTTATACACAAATATATTGGTGATTGATTTTAGTAACAAATTTTATTGTACAAATATCATTTTTAGTTACAATTAGATTAGGGGTAAGTACGATTTTGGTCCCTTAAGTTTAGTGCCAGAATCGAATTTGTCCCTCTTGTTATTTTGCCATTAAAGTCGTCCTTAATGTTGCATTTGTATTTAACTTCGTCCTTTGTAATTAAAATTTTTTTTTATGACAATTCTACCCTTTTCATTTCGTGGGAAATGCTTTATTTCTTTCCCTGGACGAGAAACCCTTAACGTTTCTTATTCATAATGCTTGGTTTCTTATTCACAAGGCTTCGTAAAGAAAATCCAATACATTGTGCCCTAACCCAGAATCGGAGAGGACCGGAGATGTTGATGGACTGAAACTAAAGAGAGAAGGCGAGGACGACGAACTGGAAGAAAGGGACGTGAGGAGTCGCTGGAGCATTACCGATAGGGTTTGAGTAGGTATGTTTTTGTTCCTTCTTTTTAGTTTGGTAGCTCTCGCTGCAGTGGGTATTCTCGGGTTAGATTACTTAGGGTTTGGGGGTGTGTTTATCGTCGGAATGAGGCCATGTGTGTGGAGAGTAGGGAGTAGGTAGGTCCGTCTGTTTCATGTTCTACATTAATGTGTATGTGTTGTTGTACTCTGTTTCAGGGTGTGGTAGAAGACGATGGGTTATTTTAAAGTGAAGGTTTACCATGGAGGATGGTTTATGTATAAGAACGGTCCATTAGAGTATGTGGGAGGAGAAACAACGGTGATAGAAGATATTGATGGTGATCGGTGGTCTGTTTTTGAAGCGTATGCTGAGCTAGAGCAATTTGGTTACGTCGAGGAGAATATCCCATCATTATGGTTCAAGGATCCAGTTGCTGAAGACATGGAGAAAAATCTGAAATTGTTTAAAACTGATGCGGATTCCATTGAGATGTGTCGAATAGCAGAGTTGAGAGACCATGTAGAGTTATATCTTGTCCATAAGGTTCAGGAGGAAGAGATGTTCTATGATGTTGGCTACATTGATGTTGGGGATAAAGATGGGATGGGTGACATTAGTAAGGGGCAGGAGCTGGTTCCGTACGGTGGAGTAGATGAGGGGGGAAAGCAATCTGAACCATTTGCTGTTGAGTCTGGGACAGAGGACGACAATGAAGTTGGGTATGATAAATCTAGTAATAGTGACAGTCTCGATTCGGAGTACAATCCATCTGGGGAAGAGGACGATAGTAAAGATGATGTGCACTTTACTGATAGTGATGATGATGTTGATCCTGAGATTAGTGGGTTTCAAGATGTGAATGTGATGAGTAAAAAATCTAGGGCTGTGAATAAGAATGCTTGTGCAAATGAGCAGTTTGAGAATGTTGAGGGAGGAGACAGTGATGACTTAGATTTCGATCACCAGGTTGGGTCTGATTCAGAGCATGAGGGCTTCACATTTCCAGTTCACAAGCTTCAGAAAGATATTAGTCAATACAAATGGGAAGTTGGCACATTGTATGCATCTCGAGAGGAGTTCAGGGACACTGTAACTGCTTATGCTGTGCATACGGCAAGGTCAATCAGGTTTAGGAAGTGTGACTTGCAGAGGGTTAGGGCTGTTTGTTCGGGTGATTGTCCTTTTTGGGTGTATGCTGCAAAGGTCAGGGGTGAGGAAACTTGGCAGCTACGCAGTATGAACTTGACACACACATGCACACAAGCACACAGGGTGGGGATCTTACATTCGGAATGGCTCGGCAAGGCGTTTAAGAAGAAGGTTGAGTCAAATCCGAAGGTGAAAATAAAGGAGTTGGTTTCCAAGGCACAGAAGAAATGGAACTTGACTGTCACTAAGTCACTGGCCACTAAGACCAAGCAGATTGCACTTGATCAAATTCAGGAAACCTTCCGAGAGTAGTATAAAAGAATTTACGATTACGGACAGGAGCTGATGAAGACAAATCCAGGATCCTCCGTTCGCATACAAGTGCAGAGGTCCCCAGATCTTGACAGTGAAGCACCAGCATCATCAAGGACCAGTTACTGCATCTTTCAGAGGATCTATGTGTGCTTGGAAGCATGCAAGCAGAGCTTCCAGCATTGCAGGGATTTCATTGGCCTAGATGGCTGCTTCTTGAAGACACCCCAGGGAGGACAGCTGCTAACTACAATTGGGTGGGATCCCAATGACCAAATGCTGCTGATTGCATATGCGGTTGTGGAAGCCGAGACGAAGAACTCATGGAGCTGGTTTCTAAGTCATCTTACATCTGATGATGGGCTGGATAAGATGGGAAGATATACCTTCATGTCTGACCAACAAAAAGTAAGCAAATAACACTAAATTTATAGAGTGAAATACATCCATTCAATTCTCCCTAATTACAATTTTCTTGATTTCATGCGTGCAGGGTCTGTTGCCAGCATATGACGAGGTTATACCTGGCGTGGATAATCAGTTCTGTGTGAGACACTTGTACAGCAACTTCAGAAAGAGATTTCCAGGATTACAATTGAAGAAACTGATGTGGAAGTGTGCTAAGGCAACTCACTGGAGGGATTGGGAGAGGCACATGGCCGAGGTGAAAGCTGTGAATCAGGAGGTCTATAGGTACCTAATTGCTATCCCTCCTAGGTATTGGTCTAGATCTAGGTTCACCTATAACTCTAAGGTAGATACATTGGTTAATAACATGTCCGAGAGCTTTAATTCTGCCATTGTTGATGCTAGAGAGAAGCCTATAGTCACCATGTCAGAGGAAATCAGGGTAAAACTAATGACTAGGTGGGCAGAAAATAGAGAACTTGCACAAAATTATTTAGGGACAATCTTACCTAGGATTAGATTCAGGTTGGAGAAGAGATATAGGTCAGCTGGGGATTGGAGACCATACTGGTCTACAGCTTCGAAGTATGAAGTGGTGAACGGATTAGACAAGTTTGCGGTGGACTTAAGCTCCCATGAATGTTCATGTAGAATTTGGCAGATGAGTGGCATACCCTGTGTCCATGCTATCAATTGCATCAAGTTCAAGAGACTAAACTTAGAACCTTTTGTGGCTGGGTGTTATAAGAAAGAAGCTTACATGAGGTGCTATGACTCAATCATACATCCCTTGAATGGAGTGGATCTTTGGGAGAGGACTGCACACCCTGATGTTATGCCTCCCCCCTATCGAAGGCCTAGTCACAGGCCAGTGAAAAAGAGGAGACCAGCTCCTGGAGATGAAGAGCAGAGCAGTCGCACTCACCTATCAAGGAAGGGAGAGACACAAAGGTGCTCTGTGTGTGGATCTGTTGGGCACAAAAGAAGCAGATGCCCAAAACCTATTGAGGAGTTGGTATGATTTTTAATTTGTCTTTCTTCTATTACTTGTAGTCTCAGCTAATGTTGCTATCCAAATATTGAATTGTATATGTTTGTGTGGCCCAGCAGTCAAAGAACAAAGGAAAGCAGCAGAAGGGAAGCACCAAGACAAACCATCTACCTGCCAAGGGAGGAAGGAAGACTACCTCTTCCCAGCCCAATCCCAAGCAATCTGTCAAGAGAAAAGCTATTTCAGTAACTCAGCCAGGCTCTGCAGCCCAATCCAGCAATGCAGCACAGCCCAAAAGGCCTAGAGGCAGGCCCAAGGGAACTGCTAAGCCCAATTCCTCAACCCAACCTGCTCCACAACCCAATTTCTCAACCCAACCTGCACCTCCTTCATCCTCATCACAGCCAGCCACCACAACTATTCCTTCATCTCAGCCTACCCTTACCACATCTTCAAGCCAACCTGTTGGTCACTTCTCTGCCAGGCTCTCTGGAGCACCTCACATCTCTCCAAAAAAACTGAAGTTAATGGCAAAGTTGCCTCCAAAGAAATGGGGAATGATTTAGGAAAAGAGAATTAGGATATGCTTTATTTTGAGTTATGTTGTCTTTTGTGTAATCTGTTGGGTATTTTGTACATGTTGTCTTATTTTGGGTTATGTTTCTGTGAACTTTGCTGGAAAAGTGCAGTGTGACTTCTTAGCTACTTCTTGCTATGTTATGTTTCTGTCAACTTTGCCTATGAGCATCTATGACTTGTACTTGGTTGCTGGATTGGACCAGCCATTCCTTTTCGGATTACCTATGTGCCTGAAACACTTTTTATTATCTATGTTATTATGACATTTTACCATATTCACATGAGGTTATCTTTGATTCAACTTTGTTATATTGTTAGGAAATTAGTCAGTTATGGATAACAGGTATTTACCAAGCAGAAATCAAATTCACATAATTGTCATTTATACATGTTGAGAACCAATTCAACATAACACATTCATACCAGGTACATCATTGTCACCTAATAACTTACCACCAAAACACTTCTCACCAACACACAGTCAACAAAACCAACCCTAAAAGAATCTACCAACAACAACAACAGCATCATAGCCATACACCCTTTTCATACCAGGTTCAACGGAATTACACACTTAGGCCTAGACATAGAAAAATTCTGCAGCAACAGAAATAGGAACCCAGCCCACCCAACAAACCCTAACAGAGCAACGACCATTAACTTCCACTCTGCCGTTTTCGTCCTTGATTTCAGGGAGGCAACCTTCTTCTTCATCCTTGCAATTTCTGGGTTTTCCACCTCTGTTTCCGACTCTACCCAACGAAAGAAGTTGTAGCCTTCATGAACCTACACAAAATCACCATCTTCAATCTCCACTCCTCAACCCAAATAACTCAACTCAGAAGAAAAGAAAGAAAAACAAATCCCATAATAAACACAGCCCC
Source organism: Arachis stenosperma (assembly GCF_014773155.1). Taxonomy (NCBI): domain Eukaryota; kingdom Viridiplantae; phylum Streptophyta; class Magnoliopsida; order Fabales; family Fabaceae; genus Arachis; species Arachis stenosperma. Next base: position 98,240,956 of record NC_080382.1, read on the forward strand.
AAAATCTGCGCCCGTAGCTCTCCTTCGTCCCCGAGGTATGCAGCACCGGCCTCTCACCATGGGAACAGAGCAGCAACGCACCATGCGAGGAAGATTTGCTCCGACACAACATCGAGCTTTCGGCAGCCATGGTGTTCTCCCTCCTCGACGTGGACGACGGTGGTGTTGGCAGTAGTTCCAGATTCAACCAACTTGCCCTTCTTTTTTGGGGTTAACATATACCTATTCCCTTTATTTTTATATACCATTCTTCTAACTACCCTAACGATGCAAAGGGCATTTATGTCCGAAAAAAATTTTAAGGGCGAAGTTAAATACAAATGCAACATTAAGGACGATTTTAATGGCAAAATAACAAGAGGGACGAATTCGATTCTGGCACTAAATTTAAGGGACCAAAATCGTACTTACCCCATTAGATTATCTTGTGTTGGTTTGTAGGTGGAGGAGGATGAGAATACAGCTCAAGAGAGGGTGATTCCAACTGAATTTGGTAGGAAATTGTTGATATTGCGCTTTGAGGATAAGTACTTTAATTTAATTTGCTACTGAAACCAACGTTATCCATGTCATTGTTTCAAAATAACCTTCATACATAGTTCATCTATCATCATCATCATCATCATCATCAATCTTTGAGATGATGATTCATACATACAATAAACATTATACAAAATCGTGGATGTGACCAGACCTAGAAATTAAGGAACCATAACTAATTAAGCTAGTGTTATAAATAATCCTAGTACGCGGTTTTTTTTGGAGGTTAAACAAGGATTACCAATCACTAAGGAGAACGTGGAACGCAACCTAGGCCTAAGGCTCTCAAGTGAAGATAAAAAGGATGAATAAGGGGAAAGCCCTTTAAGATTTTGTACAAGCAAAGCCAATGACGCGCAATAGAATTCTTAAATTTGTTTACTATTGTAGCTAGCTTCACATCCTCGATAATGGATCTCTTTTCACCTATATATGTTTGGGCATGTATGTTTGCATGATTCTATATACATTACTATGCACGACTAACAATCCCGCTAGTGCATTCAGGAGAATATAGTCAAATACAAGCCAACAAATATATTTAAATTACATTTTATATTAATTAATTGTCATTAATTATTAATTATTTAAATTTTATATTTTAAAAAATATAAAATTAATGATTATTAATTATCTTTTTTATTTTAATTTATCTTTTACTATTTATTACGTAAATCCTAATTTCTTTTTTCAAAAGAAAAAATTTTCAAAAAAATACCAAAACATAAGATAAAAAAATAATCTAAATCCTAAGAAAAAAAACATACAAAAAATAAAAAAAAGAATCATCCAAGGAGGAAGCCAAGGAGGCCGCGCATCGCAAGTAGAGGAGTCGCCATGGATCGGAGTAGTTGATCGCACATCACGAATGGGGGATCGGCGGTGGCTGCGTCGCAACGGATGGGAGTCGCAGCGATGCAGATGCGTTGGGATGGTGGGCGACGGCGTCGACGAAAGAAGGATGGCGACGAGACGCGTGGAAGAGGCTGCGCAGCGCGACGAAAGATGCGGCGGTGGTCGGTGAGCGACGGCATAAAAAATGCGTGGAGATAGCAAGTTTATAGAGGGAGAGATTTGACTGTTTCCAAATAAATAGAAAGGGATTAGATTTTTTATGAATTGTTTTTATTGTGTATTATAAATATGATTAGGATAAATGTAAATTTTTTTTTTAAATTTTGAATTTTAATTTTTAAATTTTATTGATTTATAAAATTTAAATTATAATAGAGTTGACTTATATTATATTGAGTTGTAGAAAAGTTGTTTTTATATTTTTTTCCTACGACTAATTAATCACGTAAATGACATGTATTGCTAGAAAAGTATACGTGCATGTTATCTTTTTATTAGAAAGAATACAAGCTGTGATCATACTGATGGAATTATTAATTAATCATACATGATTATATTTTATGTTTTACCTAATGACAACAGTGGTTAATATATAATTATTCAGTCATATATATTATATGCAAACAAAAAGTAGTCAACAATTAATTATCGCGTATAAAAGTGTATTTTTTATCTCAAAATTTTTTATTATATTATAAACGAATTTGATTATTCATCTGGTGCTGATTTAATTATTTTATTATGATAAATATAATTATTGTAGTGATTAATTATTAATAAAAAATATCTAAATTAATATGTAATAATATATATATATATATATATATATATATATATATATATATATATATATATATATATATATATATATATGGAGTTTTATTGGGGTAATGGGGCCATGTTCCTCAAATGTTTTATAAAATAATTAGTAGTAATGTTATATATGATATTCTTTATTCAATTGGTTAGTTGTTTTTGTTTTTTTAACTCAACTATATGAGCAATTAAATTCAAAAAGATAATGAAATGATATTTAGATATTTACAAAATATGCTAATAATTCAAAATTTTTTTATTAAAATATGATAATAATAAATTTAAAAATAATCAACTTAATAAGTAAAAAATATTTTATTTTATAAATGATATATAATAAAAGACATTAAACTACTCTTATATTTCTTTTATATAATAGAAGATGGAAGATATATAATGAAAGATATTTTAAAATAATAATTTGGACACTAAATTCTTTTCAAGTATGAACTAAATAAACCGAAACACAAAAATCTTTTTTAATTTCTTTGTCTATTGTATCGATGAGTGAGATTAACCTCTTTTTAGTATAATAATTATTTTCTGTGCAAGTGAAAAACCAAAGTTGAGACTTATTATTCGTAGTAATTTTTATTTCTTTTTTTATATATTTAGTTTAATATTATTTTATTTTTTATAAGTCTTTTGATTGAATTTTTTTAGATAAAAATATTTAAACATTCAATAAGTATTGTAATTTTTAATATTTATTATTCTAACAATAATTTTTCTAAATATTTTTTAGTTTATATTTTTAAATTTTTTTATAACCGTAATAATAAAAAATAAAAAATGCAATTTTCAAGAAAAAAACTAATATTAAAAATAATAAAATATAACTTCAACAATAGTTATATTTACAATCTTTTATCAGTAAAATTATGAAAAAATTTCACTTTTAAAGATGTTAAAATGACATTCTCCTCTCTTCTATTTGTAAAATGTATACTCCTTCCCTTATAACTTTTAAAAAATCTTTTCTTTAATCTCTTTTAAATTTTTTGTGTTAACTAACACTAATTTTACTTATTTTTCAAGAAAAAATAAATTAATTTTTACTAAAATATCCTTTAACAAAATTTTTTTATTAAAATTTGTTTACAAAAATACCCTTTAATAAATTATTTTTTACTGATTAAATTGTATTTTTACCAAAATATTCTTTTAAAAATTTTTTAATGATTAAATTATTTTTTCTAAGATACCTTTCAATAATTTTTTAATTATTAAATTATGATTTTACCAAGATTTTCGTTAACAATTATTTTTGTACTTTATTATTAATTTTTTTATTTTAATGTGTATTATTTTAATGTTAAATTAAAAAAATCTTACCACTGTTAATATGTATAACAATTAATATTAATAAATAATTTGTTTCCATAGAACTATTGAAAATTACTAACAACTTTATCAAAACTTAAAAACAAGTTGAGATGGATAAATCCAAAATTTAAAAAAAATTAACATCGTATTCCTTCACATGTTTATAAAACAAGTTCCTTAATAATTAAAAAATTATTGAAGGGTATCTTAGAAAAAAATAATTTAATCATTAACAATTTTTTTAAAACATATTTTAAAAAGTATACAATTTAATTAATAGAAAGATAATTTGTTGAAGTATATTTTGGTAAACAAAATTTTATCACAAAAAATAAAATTTTTGTTAAAAGGTATTTTTGTAAAAATAATTTATTTTTTTTTGAAAAATGAGTAAAGTTAATAGTAGTTAACACAAAAAAATTTAAAGGAATTAAAGAGAAAGTTTTTTAAAAGTTATAAGAGAGAGAAATATACACCTTATAAATAGAGGAGAAAAGAGTGTCATTTTAAAATTTAAGAGTGATAAGGAAAGGAAGTGTACATCTTACAAATAGAGAGAAAGTGAGTGTCATTTTAGTATTTCTCAGAGGAAAAAAACGAAATATTTTCTAAAATTATTCATTTATTTTTATATTTGTAACAAATTTAAAAAATATTTATATTTTTAAATTTTATTTAATTTAAATTCTATGTAATTTTTCTGTAAAAATTTTTTTATACCTCAAAACTTTTTTCTAAGCTTCGCACTGCGTATAATTATTAAATTACTTTTTTAATAAGTCATTTTTTGAACTTAAATTACCTCCTTATTTTTTAATATTCAAACTTTTTTAAATTTTATTTCGTGCAATATAATTCAAACCAAAAAAGAATAAATTTGTAAATTAAATTAAATTAGTTTAAATTATATTTCAAATTATAATTGATGATGATAAATATATATTTAATTGGATTGAAAATTTATTTTTGCCTTTTGGTAAAGAAACGGGGCATAACAGCCCTAAAAGAAAAAAAAATTACAATTCATAGACAAAACGGGGTAGAGTAGCCCCTATGTAATCATCAGCTAGAATTGTTTTTAATTCCATGGGTGGATTGTCAATGAAATAGTATCTCAACTCTCTGTTAGTGTTCCTTTTTACAATTCAATCTTGCCACTGTTTGTTTATTCACATAAATATGCTTTTGAGAATAGGATTAAGATGCTCTTGATTATACTTCTCCATCTTTAGAACTTCGAACACTGATTTAGAATCAGTTTCAATTTCTATTTTCTTAAAATCCAAATTCCAAACAGTTTTTAAGTCGTGATATACACCCCAAAGTTCTGCTTGGTAAGCTGTACAGTGCCCCAGATTAATTGCAAAATCCGCAACCCTTCTCCCGTCGCTATTTCTCAATGCTCCTCCACATCCCGCTATTTCTGGGTTCCCCAATGAAGTTCCATATGTGTTAATTTTGATCCATCTCTCTATTGGTGGTGTCCAAGAGGTGTGCCTCTCAATTCTGTTTTTTCTTGGTCTGATCAAATTCTCCTTTTTAAAAGCTTGGGAGATTTCAAAGACATAGGAATGAATTATTCTTTCCACGTCGTTAGGTCGTCGGAAGGGAGAGTTGAAAATTTCTTTGTTTCCACCAGCAAGTCACCATAAAGATGGTAACCCAGTTTTTGTTGGGATTGCTGCTCAGATTAGAGGTAAGGTTCCATTTCAACCATGCATCGAAGGGAGCTCTGAAGAAACTTTAGAGCTGTCTTAGATTTATTAATCGATTCCATATGCGTGAAGTGGCTGGACAATCTCTAAGAACGTGAATTATGTTTTCTGTCACTCCTTCGCATCGATGGCAGCGGTCACAGGTTCCCAGCAGTCTTCTTCTTCTAGCCGATGTCATAAGCCTGGAATGAGAGGTAAGCCACATAAAAATTTTGATTTTTTGAGGTCTTTTTCATCCCCATATTATTTCCCATGTGTGATCTTGGGTGATTGTATGTTGCGCCAACATGTTATATGTGCTTGTGATTGAGAATTCTCCTAAATTTGTAAGGTTCCACATGATTTTGTCCTCTCTCAATTCTTCTAAAGAGGGCATGATTGCTGTAATTTTTTTTGATAATTTTCTTTGATATATGACTTTGTAGCCACTAAAAATTCCATTTATCTGTTTCATTAAAGATTTCTAAAACTGTCATTTTTTTTGTCTTCATTTATAGGAATGAGGCGATAATTCATTAAAGTATTAATTCTCTTAACCCAACTATCCTTTCAAACTCTAGTTGATCTTCCATTTCCTATAACATAAAAAATATTTTGATGAGAATTTTACTAGTGTAGGCCCAAAATAAAAACAAGTGCACATCCCATAAAAAAAAGCTAATTAGTGTTGGACATATACAAAGGAATATTGCAGCGGTGACGTGGCGGAAATTGACCAATTAAGAATTTATAGAGAAAACAGCGTTGTGAGTACAGTTCTCAATCGACTAAAATCCGCTTATCAATTTAGAAGGGTTGTCACAAAAGTTAGAATAAAAATACTGGGAGTATAAGCCCTAGGTCGTCTCCCAACGAGTTGCAGACTAGGATGCTAATTTATTAATCAGGAGTTTTCCAAGAGATTTTTGAGAGTTGAATGACAGAAAATAAATAATTGCAATTAAGAGAGGATTATATATTCTAATTAAAAAGCCTTGACTGGGGGAATGATTAATTGGAAGTTCTATCCTTGTTGGGATCTCTCAAGTGTAGTATTAAAAAGGTTGTTGTTTTCACTTAGTTAACCCTTACTAAATAAAGGAAAGTCAAGTGATTGAGCTAACTCTTATCCGCAAATCCTAGCCCTCTCCCTTGGAAAGGTCTAGCGTTAGTAAATACAGAATTAGCCAACAACTTTCAGTTTAACTACTCACTTGAGCATTTCACTTAATTAGTAATAGGTCATTATTTCCACTTAGTTAACCCTCAACGAATGAAGGAAAGTCAAGTAGTTAAGCCAACTTCTATTCACAAGATCTAATCCTCTCCCTTGGGAAGGATTAGCGTTAGTAACTAGTGAGCAGGCCAACAACTTCTAATTACCAATCAAGCCTTCCAACTCAAGTGTCTCCTTTTAATCAACCCCCATGTCAAGTTGGAGGTCTACTCCATTGACATGAATGAAACGCTTGCAGAAATAATAGAAGAAGACATGATAAATTAAATAAAATAAGGATTGAAAATTGATTAAAAGAAAAAGTGATAAACTGTATTGATAAATCTAAAATGTAACATAAGTATCTGAACAGAATTAATAAATAACTAAGAGAGTAAGAGAATAGGGAAACAAACTAGAATAGTACTTCCACGGAGGTAATGGCTCTTCAATATCTGGTGCACGAAATTGTGATCACTACAACTCAAAATAATCCCTAGTAATGGCTCCAAAGACTTGGTGCTCAATACCATGGCATAAACACAGCTTCGCACAACTAACCAGCAAGTGCACTGGGTCATCCAAGTAATAAACCTTACGCGAGTAAGGGTCGATCCCACGGAGATTGTTGGTATGAAGCAAGCTATGGTCACCTTGTAAATCTCAGTCAGGCAGACTCAAATGGGTATAGTGATAAACAAATAAAGCATAAAGATAAAGATAGAGATACTTATGTATATCATTGGTGAGAGCTTCAGATAAGCGTATGAAGATGCCTTCCCTTCCGTCTCTCTGCTTTCCTACTGTCTTCATCCAATCCTTCTTACTCCTTTCCATGGCAAGCTCATGTAGGGTTTCACCGTTGTCAGTGGCTACCTCCCATCCTCTCAGTGAAAACGTCGCCTATGCTCTGTCACAGCATGGATAATCAGCTGTCGGTTCTCGGTCAGGCCGGAATAAAATCCATCGATCCTTTTGCGTCTGTCACTAACGCCCCGCCTGCTAGGAGTTTGAAGTACGTCACAGTCATTCAATCATTGAATCCTACTCAGAATACCACAGACAAGGTTAGACCTTCCGGATTCTCTTGAATGCCGCCATCAGTTCTCGCCTATACCACGAGGACTCTGATCTCACGGAATGGCTGGCTCGTTTGTCAGGCGAGCACTCGGTTGTCAGGCGATCAACCATGCATCGTGTATCAGTAATCCAAGAGATAAACACTAGAGCCTTGATTGCTTGTAGAACAAAAGTGGTTGTCAGTCACCTTGTTCATGAGTGAGAATGATGATGAGTGTCACGGATCATCACATTCATCAAATTGAAGAACAAGTGATATCTTGGACAAAGAACAAGCGGAATTGAATAGAAGAACAATAGTAATTGCATTAATACTCGAGGTACAGCAGAGCTCCACACCTTAATCTATGGTGTGTAGAAACTCCACCGTTGAAAATACATAAGAACAAGGTCTAGGCATGGCCGAATGGCCAGCCTCCCAAATGATCTAAGAACTAAATGTCCAAAGATGATCAAAGGATCTAAAAATAATCCAAAGATGAAAATACAATAGTAAAAGGTCCTACTTATAGAAAACTAGTAGCCTAGGGTGTACAGAGATGAGTAAATGACATAAAAATCCACTTCCGGGCCCACTTGGTGTGTGCTTGGGCTGAACAATAAAGCATTTTCGTGTAGAGACTCTCCTTGGAGTTAAACGCCAACTTTGGTGCCAGTTTGGGCGTTTAACTCCCAATAAGGTGCCAGTTCCGGCGTTTAACGCTGGAATTTCTGTAGGTGACTTTGAACGCCGGTTTGGGCCATCAAATCTTGGGCAAAGTATGGACTATCATATATTGTTGGAAAGCCCAGGATGTCTACTTTCCAACGCCGTTAAGAGCGCGCCAATTGGGCTTCTGTAGCTCCAGAAAATCCACTTCGAGTACAGGGAGGTCAGAATCCAACAGCATCTGCAGTCCTTTTGAGTCTCTGAATCAGATTTTTGCTCAGATCCCTCAATTTCAGCCAGAAAATACCTGAAATCACAGAAAAACACACAAACTCATAGTAAAGTCCAGAAAAGTGAATTTTAACTAAAAACTAATAAAAATATACTAAGAACTCAACTAAAACTACTAAAAACATACTAAAAACAATGCCAAAAAGCGTACAAATTATCCGCTCATCACAACACCAAACTTAAATTGTTGCTTGTCTCCAAGCAACTGAAGATCAAATAGGATAAAAAGAAGAGAATATGCAATGAACTCCAAAAACATCTATGAAGATCAGTATTAATTAGATGAGCGGGGCTTTTAGCTTTTTGCCTCTGAATAGTTTTGGCATCTCACTTTATCCTTTGGAACTCAGAATGATTGGCTTCTTTAGGAACTCAGAATCCAGATAGTGTTATTGATTCTCCTAGTTAAGTATGATGATTCTTGAACACAGCTACTTTATGAGTCTTGGCCGTGGCCCAAAGCACTCTGTCTTCCAGTATTACCACCGGATACATACATGCCACAGACACATAGTTGGGTGAACCTTTTCAGATTGTGACTCAGCTTTGCTAAAGTCCCCAATTAGAGGTGTCCAGGGTTCTTAAGCACACTCTTATTGCCTTGGATCACAACTTTATTTCTTTCTTTTTCTTTCTTTTTCTCTTTTTTTTTTCGGTTTTTTTTTCGCTTGCTTCCTTCTTTTTTTTTTCTTTTTTTTGTATTCACTGCTTTTTCTTGCTTCAAGAATCATTTTTATGATTTTTCAGATCCTCAGTAACATGTCTCCTTTTTCATCATTCTTTCAAGAGCCAACATTCATGAACCACAAATTCAAAAGACATATGCACTGTTCAAGCATACATTCAGAGAACAAAAGTATTGCCACCACATCAATATAATTAAACTGTTATAAAATTCAAAATTCATGCAATTCTTTTCTTTTTCAATTAAGAACAATTCTTAAGAAAGGTGATGGATTCATAGGACATTCATAACTTTAAGGCATAGACACTAAGACACTAATGATCATAAGACACAAACATGGATAACATAAGCATGAAAATTTCGAAAAACAAGAAAATAAAGAACAAGGAGATTAAAGAACGGGTCCACCTTAGTGATGGCGGCTTGTTCTTCCTCTTGAAGGTCTTATGGAGTGCTTGAGCTCCTCAATGTCTCTTCCTTGTCTTTGTTGCTCCTCTCTCATGATTCTTTGATCTTCTCTAATTTCATGGAGGAGAATGGAATGCTCTTGGTGCTCCACCCTTAGTTGTCCCATGTTGGAACTCAATTCTCCTAGGGAGGTGTTTAGTTGCTCCCAATAGTCTTGTGGAGGAAAGTGCATCCCTTGAGGTATCTCAGGGATCTCATGATGAGAGGGGTCTCTTGTTTGCTCCATCCTTTTCTTGGTGATGGGCTTGTCCTCATCAATGGGGGTGTCTCCTTCTATGTCAACTCCTACTGAATAACAGAGGTGACAAATAAGATGAGGAAAGGCTAACCTTGCCAAGGTGGAAGACTTGTCCGCCACCTTGTAGAGTTCTTGAGCTATGACCTCATGAACTTCCACTTCTTCTCCAATCATGATGCTATGAATCATGATGGCCCGGTCTAGAGTAACTTCGGACCGGTTGCTAGTGGGAATGATTGAGCGTTGGATAAACTCCAACCATCCTCTAGCCACGGGCTTGAGGTCATGCCTTCTCAATTGAACCGGCTTCCCTCTTGAATCTCTCTTCCATTGTGCGCCCTCTTCACATATAACTGTAAGGACTTGGTCCAACCTTTGATCAAAGTTGACCCTTCTAGTGTAAGGATGTTCATCTCCTTGCATCATGGGCAAGTTGAATGCTAACCTTACATTTTTCGGACTAAAATCCAAGTATTTCCCCCGAACCATAGTAAGCCAATTCTTTGGATCCGGGTTCACACTTTGATCATGGTTCTTGGTGATCCATGCATTGGCATAGAACTCTTGAACCATCAAGATTCCGACTTGTTGAATGGGGTTGGTAAGCACTTCCCAACCTCTTCTTCGGATCTCATGGTGGATCTCCGGATATTCACCTTTTTTGAGTGAAAAGGGGACTTCGGGGATCACCTTCTTCAAGGCCACAACATCATAGAAGTGGTCTTGATGCACCCTTGAGATGAATCTATCCATCTCCCATGACTCGGAGGTGGAAGCTTTTGCCTTCCCTTTCCTCTTTCTAGAGGTTTCTCCGGCCTTAGATGCCATAAATGGTTATGGAAAAACAAAAAGCTATGCTTTTACCACACCAAACTTAAAAGGTTTGCTCGTCCTCGAGCAAAAGAAGAAAGAAGAGAGTAGAAGAAGAAGAAATGAGGAAGAAGGGAGTGGCTTATGTATTCGGCCAAGGAGGGGGAGAAGTGGTGTTTAGGTTGTGTGAAAATGAAGGGGTGAAGAAGGGTTTATATAGGAGAGGGGGGAGATGGGGTTCGGCCATTATGGGTGGGTTTGGGAGGGAAAGTGGTTTGAATTTGAAGAGTGAGGTAGGTGGGGTTTTATGAAGGATGGATGTGAGTGGTGAAGAGAAAGATGGGATTTGATAGGTGAGAGGTTTTTTTGGGGAAGAGGTATTGAGGTGATTGGTGAATAGGTGAAGAAGAGGGAGAGTGGTGGGGTTGGTGGGGATCCTGTGGGGTCCACAGATCATGTGGTGTCAAGGAAAAGTCATCCCTGCACCAAATGGCATTCAAAATCACGTTTTGAGCCATTTCTGGCGTTAAACGCCGGGCTGGTGCCCATTCCTGGCGTTTAACACCAGGTTCTTGCCCTTTTCTGGCGTTTAACGCCAGTCTGGTGCCCCTTTCTGGCGTTAAACGCCCAGAATGGTGCCAGACTGGGCGTTAAACGCCCAACTGCTAGCCTCACTGGCGTTTAAACGCCAGTGGGTTCTTCCTCCAGGGTGTGCTATTTTTCTTCCTGTTTTTCATTCTGTTTTTGCTTTTTCAATTGATTTTGTGACTTCTCATGATCATCAACCTACAAAATAAAATAAAATAGCAAAAGAAAATATATAAAATATAATCATTGGGTTGCCTCCCAACAAGCGCTTCTTTAATGTCAGTAGCTTGACAGAGGGCTCTCATGGAGCCTCACAGATACTCAGAGCAATGTTGGGACCTCCCAACACCAAACTTAGAGTTTGAATGTGGGGGTTCAACACCAAACTTAGAGCTTGGTTGTGGCCTCCCAACACCAAACTTAGAGTTTGACTGTGGGGGCTCTGCTTGTCTCTGATTTGAGAGAAGCTCTTCATGCTTCCTCTCCATGGTGACAGAGGGATATCCTTGAGCCTTAAACACAAAGGATTCTTCATTCACTTGAATGATCAGTTCACCTCCATCAACATCAATCACAGCCTTTGCTGTGGCTAGGAAGGGTCTGCCAAGGATGATGTTTTCATCCATGCACTTCCCAGTTTCTAGGACTATGAAATCAGTAGGGATGTAATGGTCTTCAATCTTAACCAAAACATTCTCTACAAGTCCATAAGCTTGTTTTCTTGAGTTGTCTGCCATCTCTAGTGAGATTCTTGTAGCTTGTACCTCAAAGATCCCTAGCTTCTCCATTACAGAGAGAGGCATGAGGTTTACACTTGACCCTAAGTCACACAGAGCCTTCTTGAAGGTCATGGTGCCTATGGTACAAGGTATTGAAAACTTTCCAGGATCTTGTTTCTTTTGAGGTAATTTCTGCCTAGACAAGTCATCCAGTTCTTTGGTGAGCAAAGGAAGTTCATCCTCCCAAGTCTCATTTCCAAACAACTCGTCATTTAGCTTCATGATTGCTCCAAGGTATTTAGCAACTTGCTCTTCAGTGACATACTCATCCTCTTCAGAGGAAGAATACTCATCAGAGCTCATGAATGGCAGAAGTAAGTCCAATGGAATCTCTATGGTCTCATTTTGAGCCTCAGATTCCCATGGTTCCTCATTAGGGAACCCATTGGAGGTCAGTGCACGCCCATTGAGGCCTTCCTCAGTGGCGTCCACTTCCTTTCTTCCCTCTCTAGATTCGGCCATGGTTATGGCTTTGCACTCTCCTTTTGGATTTTCTTCTGTATTACTTGGGAGAGTACTAGGAGGGAGTTCAGTAACTTTCTTGCTCAGCTGTCCCACTTGTGCCTCCAAATTCCTAATGGAGGACCTTGTTTCAGTCATGAAACTTTGAGTGGTCTTGATTAGATCAGAGACCATGGTTGCTAAGTCAGAGGGGTTCTGCTTAGAATTCTCTGTCTGTTGCTGAGAAGATGATGGAAAAGGCTTGCCATTGCTAAACCTGTTTCTTCCACCATTATTGTTGTTGAAACCTTGTTGAGGTCTCTCTTGATTCTTCCATGAGAAATTTGGGTGATTTCTCCATGAAGAATTATAGGTGTTTCCATAGGGTTCTCCTAGGTAATTCACCTCTTCCATTGAAGGGTTCTCAGGATCATAAGCTTCTTCTTCAGATGAAGCATCCTTAGTACTGCTTGGTGCATTTTGCATTCCAGACAGACTTTGAGAAATCAAATTGACTTGTTGAGTCAATATCTTATTCTGAGCCAATATGGCATTCAGAGTATCAATCTCAAGAACTCCTTTCTTCTGATTTGTCCCATTGTTCACAGGATTCCTTTCAGAAGTGTACATGAATTGGTTATTTGCAACCATTTCAATTAGCTCTTGAGCTTCTGTAGGCGTCTTCTTCAGATGAAGAGATCCTCCAGCAGAGCTATCCAAAGACATCTTGGATAGTTCAGAGAGACCATCATAGAAAATACCTATGATGCTCCATTCAGAAAGCATGTCTGAAGGACATTTTCTGATCAATTGTTTGTATCTTTCCCAAGCTTCATAGAGGGATTCACCATCCTTCTGTCTGAAGGTTTGGACTTCCACTCTAAGCTTACTCAATTTTTGAGGTGGAAAGAACTTTGCCAAGAAGGCATTGACTAGCTTTTCCCAAGAGTCCAGGCTTTCTTTAGGTTGAGAGTCCAACCATATTCTAGCTCTGTCTCTTACAGCAAAAGGGAATAGCATCAGTCTATAAACCTCAGGGTCAACCCCATTAGTCTTGACTGTGTCACAGATTTGCAAGAACTCAGCTAAGAACTGATAAGGATCTTCCAATGGAAGTCCATGGAACTTGCAATTCTGTTGCATTAGAGAAACTAATTAAGGCTTAAGCTCAAAGTTGTTTGCTCCAATGGCAGGGATAGAGATGCTTCTCCCATAGAAGTCGGGAGTAGGTGCAGTAAAGTCACCCAGCACCTTCCTTGCATTGTTGGCATTGTTGTTGTTTTCGGCTGCCATAGGTTCTTCTTTTTTGAAGAATTCAGTCAGGTCCTCAATAGAGAGTTGTGCCTTAGCTTCTCTTAGCTTCCGCTTCAAGGTCCTTTCAGGTTCAGGGTCAGCTTCAACAAGAATGCCTTTGTCTCTGCTCCTGCTCATATGAAAGAGAAGAGAACAAGAAAATGTGGAATCCTCTATGTCACAGTATAGAGATTCCTTGAGGTGTCAGAGGAAAAGAAAAATAGAAGAAAGAGGTAGAAGAATTCGAACTTGATTAGATAGAGTTCGAATTGTGCATTAAGAAGGAGTTATACTCCATAAATAGAAGGATGTGAGAAGAGGGGAAGATAATTTTCGAAAATTAATTAAAAAGATGTCAAAAATATTTTGAAAATTTGATTGATAATTTTCGAAAATTCAAAGTAGAAAAGAAATCAAGTGATTTTTGAAAAAGATTTTGAAATTAGAAATTAAAAAGATTTGTTTGAAAACTTTTTGAAAAAAAATGTGGTTAAGAAAATATGATTGGTTTTTAAAAAGATGTGATTGAGAAGATATGATTTGAAAACAATTTTAAAAGATATGATTTGAAAACAATTTTAAAAGATATGATTTGAAAACAATTTTAAAAGATATGATTTTTAAAAATTAATGACTTGCCTAACAAGAAAAGATATGATTCAAACATTAAACCTTTCTCAACAGAAAAGGCAATATACTTGAACTGTTCAATCAAATCATTAATTGTTAGTAAGTATCTTTGAAAAAGGAAAGAATTTGATTTTGAAAACATTTGATTGAAAAGATATGATTTGAAAAAGATTTGATTTTGAAAAACTTTGAAAACTTGAAAAAAATTGATTTGAAAACAAAATCTTCCCCCTTGTGCCATCCTGGCGTTAAACGCCCAGAATGGTATCCATTCTGGCGTTTAACGCCCAAAATGCTACCTTTTTGGGCGTTAAACGCCCAACCAGGTACCCTGGCTGGCGTTTAAACGCCAGTCTGTCCTTCTTCACTGGGCGTTTTGAACGCCCAGTTTTTCTGTGCAATTCCTCTGCTGCATGTTTTGAATCTTCAGTCCCCTGTACTATTGACTTGAAAATAGAACCAAGATCAAATAAACAAGGCATGCAAAACACCAAACTTAAGATTAGACACTAGACTCAAACAAAAAACATAAAATATTTTTGGTTTTTATGATTTTGTAAATTTTTTTGTGCTTTTTTTTTGAAAATTATGTGAAAATAGAAAATAAAGGTTTCAGAATTCTCAATTTGAATTTCCAGGAATCATTGCAATGCTAGTCTAAGACTCCGGTCCAGGAATTAGACATGGCTTCACAGCCAGCCAAGCTTTCAGAGAAAGCTTCGGTCCAAAACACTAGACATGGCCAATGGCCAGCCAAGCCTTAGCAGATCATCGCTCCAATAGCAAGATTGATAGAGATCAACAAGCTATTGTGATGATTAGTTGAAACCTCGGTCCAATAAGATTAGACATGGCTTCTCAGCCAGCCAGATTTCAACAGATCATCATGAAACACTAGAATTCATTTTTAAGAACTCTGAAGAAAAATACCTAATCTAAGCAACAAGATGAACCGTCAGTTGTCCATACACAAACAATCCCCGGCAACGGCGCCAAAAACTTGGTGCACGAAATTGTGATCACTACAACTCAAAATAATCCCTAGTAATGGCTCCAAAGACTTGGTGCTCAATACCATGGCATAAACACAACTTCGCACAACTAACCAGCAAGTGCACTGGGTCGTCCAAGTAATAAACCTTACGCGAGTAAGGGTCGATCCCACGGAGATTGTTGGTATGAAGCAAGCTATGGTCACCTTGTAAATCTCAGTCAGGCAGACTCAAATGGGTATAGTGATAAACGAATAAAGCATAAAGATAAAGATAGAGATACTTATGTATATCATTGGTGAGAGCTTCAGATAAGCGTATGAAGATGCCTTCCCTTCTGTCTCTGCTTTCCTACTGTCTTCATCCAATCCTTCTTACTCCTTTCCATGGCAAGCTCATGTAGGGTTTCACCGTTGTCAGTGGCTACCTCCCATCCTCTCAGTGAAAACGTCGCCTATGCTCTGTCACAGCATGGGTAATCAGCTGTCGGTTCTCGGTCAGGCCGGAATAAAATCCATCGATCCTTTTGCGTCTGTCACTAACGCCCCGCCTGCTAGGAGTTTGAAGCACGTCACAGTCATTCAATCATTGAATCCTACTCAGAATACCACAGACAAGGTTAGACCTTCCGGATTCTCTTGAATGCCGCCATCAGTTCTCGCCTATACCACGAGGACTCTGATCTCACGAAATGGCTGGCTCGTTTGTCAGACGAGCACTCGGTTGTCAGGCGATCAACCATGCATCGTGTATCAGGAATCCAAGAGATAAACACTAGAGCCTTGATTGCTTGTAGAACAAAAGTGGTTGTCAGTCACCTTGTTCATGAGTGAGAATGATGATAAGTGTCACGGATCATCACATTCATCAAGTTGAAGAACAAGTGATATCTTGGACAAAGAACAAGCAGAATTGAATAGAAGAACAATAGTAATTGCATTAATACTCGAGGTACAGCAGAGCTCCACACCTTAATCTATGGTGTGTAGAAACTCCACCGTTGAAAATACATAAGAACAAGGTCTAGGCATGGCCGAATGGCCAGCCTCCCAAATGATCTAAGAACTAAATGTCCAAAGATGATCAAAGGATCTAAAAATAATCCAAAGATGAAAATACAATAGTAAAAGGTCCTACTTATAGAAAACTAGTAGCCTAGGGTGTACAGAGATGAGTAAATGACATAAAAATCCACTTCCGGGCCCACTTGGTGTGTGCTTGGGCTGAACAATGAAGCATTTTCGTGTAGAGACTCTCCTTGGAGTTAAACGCCAGCTTTGGTGCCAGTTTGGGCGTTTAACTCCCAATTAGGTGCCAGTTCCGGCGTTTAACGCTGGAATTTCTGTAGGTGACTTTGAACGCCGGTTTGGGCCATCAAATCTTAGGCAAAGTATGGACTATCATATATTGCTGGAAAGCCCAGGATGTCTACTTTCCAACGCCGTTGAGAGCGCGCCAATTGGGCTTCTGTAGCTCCAGAAAATTCACTTCGAGTGCAGGGAGGTCAGAATCCAACAGCATCTGCAGTCCTTTTGAGTCTCTGAATCAGATTTTTGCTCAGATCCCTCAATTTCAGCCAGAAAATACCTGAAATCACAGAAAAACACACAAACTCATAGTAAAGTCCAGAAAAGTGAATTTTAACTAAAAACTAATAAAAATATACTAAGAACTCAACTAAAACTACTAAAAACATACTAAAAACAATGCCAAAAAGCGTACAAATTATCCGCTCATCAATATCCAAAGCAAAAGCAATAAACGAAAATCCTATAAATGTAGAGAAAACCTAGAAGAGGAGTAAAATCAGATCTAAAAACTAAAAATTATCCTAATGAGAATGTGTGTTGAGTCTCTGCATGTTCCCTGGCTTTAGTCTGTGTTTTTGGGCCGAAAACTGGGTCAAAACACGGCCCAAAATCGCCCTCAGCATTTTCTGTTATTTCTGCAGATTGCGCATGTCACGCGTACGCGTCGGTCACGCATCCGCGTCGCTGGTCGTCTTGGCGTATTACGCGTACGCGTCAGTCACGCGCACGTGTCTTCGTGCAAAATCTAATTCACGCGTACGCGTCAGGCACGTGCACGCATCGCTACAAAGTTCTTCATGTCGCGTGCACGCGTCAGCCATGCGTGCGCGTCGATGCTCGCTGGTCATCTCCTCAGTTTCTTGTGTTCCTTCCATTTTTGCAAGCTTCCTCTCTTTTCTCTAAGTTATTTCTGCCCTATAAAGCCTGAAACACTTAACGCACGAATCACGGCATCGAATGACATAAAGGACAATTAAAATACACAATTTAAAGACTTCTAGGAAGCAAGTTTTAACCATAGAACAAAACTAGGAAGGAATTGTAAAATCATGCAAATCATATGCGTAAGTGGGCAAGGACTTGATAAAAACTACTCAATTAAACACAGTATAAACCATAAAATAGTGGTTTATCAACCTCCCCACACTTAAACATTAGCATGTCCTCATGCTTAGCTTAAGGAGATAGAAAAATGAGTAGGGAAAAGCAAGACTCATGCAATGCAATACAACCTATGTATATGAATGCAACTATATGATTCTGCCTACTTGGTTAAAAGTAAATAAGTTATTCAAGACAAACATAAATCAAATTCCACTAATTCAAATTATATAGTAAAAACAAGTAAACTCGTAAGAAGACAGCTCATAAAAGCAGTGAACATAGAATCAAGCATTGAACCCTCACTGGTGGTGTATATGCACTCTAATCTCTCAAGTGTATAGGGTAATCACTCTACTCTTCTCTAGTCATGCTTTCTAAACTTTGTTCTTCACCTAACCAATCAACAAGTATTTAATGTACCAATGCAAACATCATGAGGTCTTTTCAAGGTTGTAATGGGGCTAAGGTAAAGGTGAGGGTATATGTATGGCTAAATGAGCTATAAATTGAATCCTTGACTAACTTAAGCTCTCACATAAACATATACACACTCTATATAACTTCTTAAATCATTCCTAGCTACCCAAAATTCCCATTTTTTTCATCTCATACTCATGCATTAACTTTTCTTTTTAATTTTATCACATGTGTATTGATTTTTGCTATACTAAATACTGGGGCAATTTTTTTGTCCCATTATTTTCTTACTCAATTAAAAATTATATATATATATATATATATATATATATATATATTGATAAACATAATATATCAATGCACATAGTATTTTAATCATTTAGTCTTACATGAGCATGCACCCAAATTCCAAATATTTTGTCAATTTAACACCTTCCTATCATCCCAAGTTCCCACAGTTTCCCTACACTTAATTGACACATAATCTCTAGCTTAAACTAACCAATGATTCAATTTAGGGTAATTAAATTGTTTTTCTGCTTAAGGCTAGTGATGTGGTAAAATTTTAGAATAAATAGGGATTAAAAGGCTCAAGGGGGCTAACAAGGGTGACATAAAAGGGTAGGCTTATTTGGGATAAGTGAGTTGATAATCAAATAATGGCCTCAATCCTATGCATGCATATAAATACACTAAACATTGGACATATAGGATGGAACAAAATATAGATTACAATCATAGAGAAGTAAACACATAAGAATAAAATATTATGGTTAAATAGTGTAACCATGCAATTAAGCTCAAATCTCACAGGTTGTGTGTTCTTAGCTTTTTAAACTATGTTTCAATTTACAATCTTCAAACAAATTTAACACAAAAGTTTTGATTTGAATTAGTGAAATTTTTCAAAAATAGAGTCTTAAAAAGAAACTTATTATTTTTCAACCAAATAGAACATGCATGCAGGTAACCTATTACTATGCAATCTATCATATCTTAACAAAAGAAAAATAACCTATTGGTGTTTAAGAAAAAGAAATTGCCTCCAGAAGTCAGGTACTGACCGACCTCCCCACACTTAAGGTTTTGCACTGTCCTCGGTGCCATCAGTCAGGAACAAAGGGGGGCTGGTAGCATCATCTCCACAATCGGGACCGTCATGACTCCCTGTACTAGTAAATAAAGTGGAGTCCGGATCTTCCTCGGGTGGGTGGTTTCCCATAAGCAGCTCCTTGAGGTATGTGAATCGGCGCTGGTTACGGCGCTCCCTTAGCTTTGCCGTCTGGTCTTGTCGGTCCAACCTCTCAAGTATCTGATGGAGCAATTGGTTTGTTGAAGGTTCTTGTGGTGTGGAAGAAGAAGGAATATCTTCGACCGGTTCTGCAGGCCGGCTGGTGGTGGCTGCTGGAGGTCTGATATACTTCCCGTTAGGGACGTACTGATCATCCCATGGAATCATGGCCTTGGTGTCCCCAGATCTGTAGGATACTCCGGCTGCTGAGACTAGATCTGAAACCAGGGCGGGAAAAGGTAGGTTGCCCGCAATTTGTATGTGTCCCAGGGCATGCCGGATGTGTCTTGGTAAGTTTAGAGGCTGGTTTGTAAGGATACACCAGAGTAGAACAGCCATGTCTGCAGTGAAGGAGGACTCGTGAGTGCTCGGAAAGACGTAATAGGACATAATTTGTGCCCATACTCGAGCCTCCAAGGTAAGTGCTGAAGCCAATATCCCGTTAGGTCGGGATCGATGGTATCCATAGATCCATTTGCTGCCAGGTTATGCTATAACTCTGAGAACGGCGTTCCAGTCAAATTGGTATGTCTGGCGCTTGAGTGAGGCTTCTTGGAATGCGTCCAATCCTTCAGGAGCAGGTGGGAGATCTAAAGCTCGTTGAATGGCCTCTTCAGTGATGGGGACTTGCTTCTGACAGACATAGACAGACTACAGTGTTGGCATGTAAAAATTGGAGTAGAATTCAACTACCCATGATAGATTAACCTGCCGTGGCTGTCTCCGTAGGAAATTCTATTGTCTTCGCTCAATGCGTGGCTCAACAAATTCAACAATGTAGGTTTGGAGGATGAGAAGGTACTCATTGTTATAGTTCCGCTTAGCCAGGATGGGGAACATCTACTCACAGTAGCGGTTGGTGAACCGCGCAGTGTCCTTTGCTGGAAAAACTTTCTCTTTTTCATCAACCTTGATGATCCTCTTGATTCGCTTTGTTGAGGGTGTTACTACTGTCGAAGATGGCTCTAACACTAGTGCTCTTTTTGTTCCGTTCCTTGCCGTTGGTTTGGTAGCAGCTTTCTCTTTACCTTTCTTTGTGGCCATCCTGAAAAAGGAAAAGGAAAGTAAGATGTAAAGCTAAGGGTTTAGGCAAGGAAGAGAGCAATACAAGTGATAATCATAGCACGGTATAGGTAATGAGCTAAATACATGGTCGCGACTACATGCAATTAGTTCATCAATGAAAATATAGCAAGTGCATATAATGGCAATTAGATGCAAGATGTTTATTAGTATGCTGGCAAAGGCATGAGTAGCATAGATCAAGCATTAATTGCCCAATTTGATTATCAAGTCTTTCAACTAACAATCTGTTTGTATTGAGAATTAAATTCAATCAATAAAATATAAAAAGGGTTTTGTGAAAAAAATAGTTATTAGAATAGTAGAATAGAATAGTTTAAAAGAGTAAAGCACAATGCCATATGGGTTTTTTCACAAACACTTAGCATGCATAGTGAATATGTTATTGAAAGTATGAAATTTGCATATGCAAGCAACCCTTTCAAGAAATAATATTAATTGTCAATCAATTCCTTAATAACTCACAAACAAAATATAGAAGAAAATAATCACCCAATTAAGTTTTCTAACACCAATCCAAAGAATGTAAAAAGAAAAAGAAAGAAAAAGAAAATATGAATAATGGAAGTAAAAAGAAAAAGAAAAAGAAGAAGAAAAGAACCTTGATGACGGATGTGAAGAAGAAAGAAGGAGGGAGAAAGTAAAAAGAAAGAGGGGATAAAGAGGAAAGATGGGGGAAGAAAGAAGTAAAGGGGAAACAAGGAAGAAATAGGATTATGGAAGAAAAGATAGGAATTCTGGCTCTAATCTGGATAAAATTGTGCGGCGCCGGCGACGCGGACGCGTGGGGCACGCAGTAGCATGGATGGCGCTATTTTCACGTGACGCGTACGCATGGAGCACGCGTTCGCGTGACTTGATTTGTGCTAGTGGCGCGAGAGCATCCTCGCTTGCGCACGACTTTCTGTTTCTTTTTGCATATTGCCAAAATTTGGGGTGACGCATGCGCCGGGGGTGACGCGCACGCGTGAATGGCCTGTTTTGGAAAAAGGGCGCGGACACGTGGTAGGGCTTGTGCTTCCAGCACACTTTTAGCCCCACTCCAGCATAACTCTCTGCCATAAACCTTTTTACGTCGATTTT